>NW_024075599.1:0-2302 GCF_014754425.2 Oryx dammah
TTCAGATTAGGGGTTTGAGGTTAGGGGTTCAGGTTAGGGATTAGGGTTCAGGGTTTGGGATCGGTTTTGGAGTTTGGATTTTGGGGTTCGAGGTTTGGGGTTCGCTTTAGGGGTTTGCGGTTCTGGTTTGGGGTTTGAGGTTCGGGTTAGGGGTCTGGGGTTTGGGGTTCAGGTTAGGTGTTCATGGATCGGCTTTAAGGTTTTGGGGATTGGGTTAGGGGTTTGGGGTTTGGGTTTGGGGTGGCGTTTGGGGTTCAGGGTTCGGGTTAGGGTTTTTGGGTTCGCGGTTCGGGGTTTGGAGTTCGAGTTAGGGGTTTGTGGTTTGGGGTACATGTTAGAGGTTTGGGATTTGGGTTTGGGGGTTCGGTTTAGGGGTTTGCGGTTCGGATTAGGGGTTTGTTTTGGGGGTTTGGGGTTTGTGGCTTAGGGTTCGGTTTAGGGGTGTGTGGTTCGGATTTGGGGTTTGTTTTTGGGGTTTGGGGTTTGTGGTTTAGGGTTCAGTTTAGGGGTTTGTGGTTCGGGTTAGGGGTTTGGGGTTAGGGTGAGGGGTTCTGATGATGGGTTTGTGGTTTGGGTTCAGGGTTTGGGGTTGGGGGTTTGGGGTTCGGTTTCGGGGTTTGCGGTTGAGGTTAGGGATTAGGGGTTTATGGTTTGATTTTGGGTTTGGGTTAGGGGTTTGGGGTTCGAGGTTCAGGTTTGGGGTTTGGGTTAGGGGTTCGGTGTTTGGGGTTTAGGGTTTGGGGTTTTGGGTTCGGGTTAGGGGTTCATGATTCAGGTTAGGGGTTTGGGGTTTAGGATTAGGGGTTTTGGTTAGTGGTTTGGGGTTCAGGCTAGGGGTTTGGGTTTGGGGTTTGGGGTTCGGGATTTGGGTTAGGGGTTCATGGTTCGGGTTATGGGATTGGGGTGTGGGTTTTGGGTTAGTGGTTTGAGGTTCGGTTAAGGGGTTTGTGGTTTGGGGTTCGGGGTTTGGGTTAGTGGTTCGGGTTAGGGGTTCACGGTTCGGGTTTGGCATTTGGGGTTTGAGTTAGTGGTTTGGGGTTCGGGTTAGGGTTTTGGGGTT
Organism: Oryx dammah; assembly: GCF_014754425.2. NCBI lineage: Eukaryota > Metazoa > Chordata > Mammalia > Artiodactyla > Bovidae > Oryx > Oryx dammah. The sequence continues at coordinate 1,061 of NW_024075599.1, forward strand.
CGTGGTTTGGGTTCGGGGTTTGTGGTTTGTGGTTTGGGTTAGGGTATTGGGGTTCGTGTTTGGGATTTGGGGTTAGGGGATTTGTGTTTGGGGTACATGTTAGAGGTTTGGGATTTGGGGTTTGGGTTTTGGGGTTCAGTTTAGGGATTCACGGTATGGGTTTGGGGGTTGTTTTTAGGGTTTGGGGTTCATGCTTTAGGGTTCGGTTTAGGGGTTTGCAGTTCACGTTAGGGGTTAGGGTTTGGGTCTGAGGTTAGGGATTCGTGGTCCGGGTTGGGGGTTAAGGGTTTGGGTTTGGGGTTCAGGTTAGGTGTTTGCGATTCGCGTTTGGAGTTTGGGTTAAGGGTTTGCGTTTTGGGTTAGGGGATCAGGGTTCGGGCTAGGGGTTTGGGGTTTGGGATTCACGGTTTGGGATTGGGGTTTGGGGTTCGGGATAGGGGTTCGCAGTTCGTGGTAGGGATTGGGGTTTGCGGTTCGGGTTTAAGGTTTGGGGTTTGGGTTAGCGCTTCGCGGTTCGGGTTAGGGGTTTGGGGTTCGAGGTTTGGGGTTTGCGGTTTGCAGTTCGGGTTTGGTTTTGGGTGTTTGGGTTAGGGCTTCACGGTTTGGTTTTGGTTTGGGGGGTTCTGGTTAGGGGTTTCCGGTTAGGGATTCAAGGTTTGGGGTTTGGGGCTTGCGGTTCGGGTTGGGGTTTGCGGTTTGGCTTAGGGGTTAGGGGTTTGGGGTTTGGGTTAGGGGTTCAAAGTTCGGGGTATGGGTTATGGGTTTGTGGTTTGGGTTCAGGGTTTGGGGTTGGGGGTTCGGGTTTCGGAGTTGGGGGTTTGGGTTAGGGGTTCAGTGGTTAGGGTTTGGGGTCTGGGGTTCCAGGGTCAGTGTTTGGGGTTTAGGGTCTGGGGTTTGAGGGTCGGTGTTTGGGGTTTGGGGTCTGGGGTTTGGGGGTCAGTGTTTGGGGTTTGGGTCGGGTTAGAGGTTTGGGGTTCGGGTTAGGGGTTCACTGTTCAAGTTAGGAGATGGGGGTTTGGGGTATGGTGTTTGTGTTAGTGGTTTGGGGTTCGGATTCAGAGTTTGGGGTTTGGGTTTGGGTTAGAGGTTCACATTTCACGTTTGGGATTCGTGGTATGGGGTTTGGGTTAGTGCTTTGGGGCTTGGGATAGAGGTTTGGGGTCACGGTTCAGGGTTTGGGGTTTGATTTCAGGTTAGGGGTTCGGGTTTGGGGTCTGGGATTGGGGTTCGCTGTAAAGGGTT
>NW_024075600.1:0-2301 GCF_014754425.2 Oryx dammah
AGTATGTCAAGGCTGTATATTGTCACCCTGCTTAGTTAACTTCTATGTAGAGTACATCATGAGAAATGCTGGGCTGGAAGAAGCACAAGCTGGAATCAAGATTGCTGGGAGAAATATCAATAACCTTAGATATGCAGATGATACCACCATTATGGCAGAAAGTGAAGATGAAATAAAAAGCCTCTTGATGAAAGTGAAAGAGGAGAGTAAAAAGTTGGCTTAAGGCTCAATATTCAGAAAACGAAGATCATGGCATCTGGTCGCATCACTTCATGGGAAATAGATCGGAAAAGAGTGGAAACAGACTTTATTTTTTAGGCTCCAAAATCACTGCAGATGGTGATTTCAGCCATGAAATTAAAAGACGCTTGCTCCTTGGAAGGAAAGTTATGACCAACCTAGGTAGCATATTCAAAAGCAGAGACTTTACTTTTCCAACAAAGGTCCGTCTAGTCAAGGCTATGGTTTTTCCAGTGGTCATGTATGGATGTGAGAGTTGGACTGTAAGGAAAGCTGAGTGCCAAAGAATTGATGCTTTTGAACTGTGGTGTTGGAGAAGACTCTTGAGAGTCCCTTGGACTGCAAGGAGATCCAACCAGTCCATTCTAGAGGAGATCAGTCCTGGGTATTCATTGGAAGGACTGATGCTGAGGCTGAAATGCCAATACTTTGGCCACCTCATGTGACGAGTTGACTCATTGGAAAAGACTGTGATGCTGGGAGGGATTGGGGGCAAGAGGAAAAGGGGATGACAGAGGGTGAGATGGTTGGATGGCATCACCCACTCGATGGACATGACTTTGAGTAAACTCTGGGAGTTGGTGATGGACAAGAAGGTGTGGTGTGCTGCAATTCATGGGGTCACAAACAGACACGACTGAACAACTGAACTGAACTGATACTCAAGCTTTGTGTCAGAAGGCTGATTTGAATGAAAAAAATTAGAAAAGAGTGTCTTGAAATCTAATTTTGCTATGTTGTAGTTTTATAATTAATATAAAATGTTATTGCCCAGTCATGTCTGACTCTCTGTGACCTCATGAACTGTAGCCCACCAGGCTCCTCTGTCCATGGAATTCTCCAGGCAAGAATACTGGAGTGGGTTGCTATGCTCTTCTCTAGGGGATCTGCCTGACCCAGAAATCAAACCCTGGTCTCCTGCAATGCAGGCAGATACTTTACTGTCTAAACCACCAAGGAAGCCCTTATGATTAATATGTGTGCATGCTCATTCACTTCAGTTATGTCTGACTCTCTGTGACCCTATGGGCTGCAGCCTGCTAGGCTCCTCTGTCCATGGAATTCTTCAGGCAAGAATATTGGAGTGAGTTGCCATGCTCTCCAGGGAATCGTCCTGACCCAGGATTTCAAACCTGCCTCTCCTGTAGGCAGATTGTTTTCCTCTAAGCCACCACTTAGGTACAGTTCAGTTGCTCAGTCCTGTCCGACTCTTTGTGACCCCATGAATTGCAGCACGCCAGGCCTTCCTGTCCATCACCAACTCCCGGAGTTCATGCAAACTCATGTCCATTGAATCGGTGATGCCATCCAGCCATCTCATCCTTGGCCGTCCCCTTCTCCTTTTGCCCCCAATCCCTCCCAGAACATCAGAGTCTTTTCCAATGAGTCAGTTCTTCACATGAGGTGGCCAAAATTGGAGTTTCAGCTTTAACATCAGACCTTCCAAAGAACATTCAGGAATAATCTCCTTTAGAATGGACTGGTTGGATCTCCTTGCAGTCCAAAGGACTCTCAAGAGTCTTCTCCAGCACCACAGTTCAAAAGCATCAATTCTTCGGTGCTCAGCTTTCTTCACAGTCCAACTCTCACATCCATACATGACCACTGGAAAAGCCATAGCCTTGACTAGACGGACATTTGTTGGCAAAGTAATGTCTCTGCTTTTGAATATGCTACCTAGGTTGGTCTTAACTTTCCTTCCAAGAGGCAAGCATCTTTTAATTTCATGGCTGCAATCCCCATCTGCAGTGATTTTGGAGCCTAAAAAAATAAAGTCTGTATCCACTCTTTTCCGATCTATTTCCCATGAAGTGATGGGACCAGATGCCATGATCTTCGTTTTCTGAATGTTGAGCTTTAAGCCAACTTTTTACTCTCCTGTTTGACTTTCATCAAGAGGCTTTTTAGTTCGTCTTCACTTTCTGCCATAAGGGTGGTGTCATCTGCATATCTAAGGTTATTGATATTTCTCCCAGCAACCTTGATTCCAGCTTGTGCTTCTTCCAGCCCAGGGTTTCTCATGATGTACTCTGCATAGAAGTTAACTAAGCAGGGTGACAA
>NW_024075601.1:0-2300 GCF_014754425.2 Oryx dammah
TCAACGTCGTAACTCGATAAGGTCCCGCCACAACTCGAGAAAATCCACGGGGTTCTCACCTCCAGGTGAAATGAGGCCCTTTTCCGCTGAGGCGTCTCGAGGCAAATCAAACCTTCCCTCTTGAACTTCGAAAGGGATTTCACACCTTGTTGCAACACAATAAGTTCCCCTACATGAACGCCTCCACTCGAGAGGAACACCGAGGGTCCCGCCCACATCAAGAGGAGCCCCGTTTCCTCCTCGTAGCTCGAGATGAGTGTTCCATTCCCTGCTTCGTCGGGAAAGCATTGCCGGCTTTCCTGGTGCATCTTGGAGGAGGCGCTCTCGAGAGGAAATTCGAGAGGAACTCCAGCGGTGGTGCCACCATTCCCAATGTGCACAAAATGTCTCAGTCCACTGCAGACGAACCTGATTTCCCTGCACTACGTAGACATGCACACCGAGGATCGACTCACACTACAGTGGCACGTGTGACAGCCCTGTGGGAAACCCTCATGGGAAAGACTCCATGAAATGCCTCAGATCCCTGTATCAAGGCGACGGGAAGACTGCCGCGGCTGCTCCAGCTCGTGAGGAATGCGGACGTGCATGTCCCCACTCGAGACTAGGACAGACTCCCCTGTGGTGCCTCCAGAAATACCCCAAGATCCATGTCAGCATTGGAGAGGAATCCTCAGGTTCCGTCATAGACTCCAGACGAGGACTTAGGCCATGGCACGGAATGCAGAGGACTCCCGACAGGCCGCTCAAAACTCGCATGGAGACTGGCCTTTCCTGAGGCCACAAAGGAGGGTCCCAGAGTTCAACGTTGTAACTGGAGAAGGTCACACCACAACTCGAAAAAATCCACGAGGCTCTCCCCTCTAGGCTAGATGAGGCCCTTTTCCGCTGAGGCGTCTCGAGGCATATCACACCTTCCCTCTTGAACTTCGAAAGGACTTTCACACCTTGTTGCAACTCAAAAAGTTCCCCTACATACCCGCCTCCACTCGAGAGGAACACTGAGGGTCCCGCCCACATCAAGAGGAGCCCCGTTTCTTCCTCGTAGCTCGAGATGAGTGTTCCATTACCTGCTTCGTCGGGAAAGGATTCCCGGCTTTCCTGGTGCATCTCGGAGGAGGCACTCTCCACAGGAATTTCAAGAGGAACTCCAGCGGTGGTGCCACCATTCCCATTGTGCACAAAATATCTCAGTCCACTGCAGAAGCACCTGATTTCCCTGCACTGCGTATACTTGCACACCGAGGATCGACGCATACCACAGTGGCACGTGTGACAGCCATGTGGGAAACCCTCGTGGGAAAGCCTCAATATAATGCCACAGATCCCTGTATCAAGGTGACGGGAAGCCTGCCATGGCTGCTCCAGCTCATGAGGAAAGCGGACCTTCATGTCCCCACTCGAGACTAGGACAGAATCCCCTGTGGTACCTACAGAAGTACCCCAAGATCCATGTCAGCTCTGGAGAGTAATCCTCAGGTTCCGTCATAGACTCCACACGAGGACTTAGGCCCCAGCACCGACTGCAGAGGATACCCGACAGGCCGCTCGCAACTCGCATGGAATCTGGCCTTTCCTGAGGCCACAAGGGAGGGTCCCAGTAGTCAACGTCGTAACTCGAGAAGGTCCCGCCACAACTCGAGAAAATCCATGAGGTTCTCCCCTCCAGGTGAAATGAGGCCCGTTTCAGCTGAGGCGTCTCGAGGCAAATCACACCTTCCTTCTTGATCTTCGAAAGGGTCCTTCACACCCTTGCTGCAAAGCAAGAATTTCCCCTACATACCCGCCTCCACTCGAGAGAAACACCCAGGGTCCCACCCACATCAAGAGAAGCCCCGTTTCCTCCTCATAGCTCGAGATGAGGGTTCCTTTCCCTGCTTCCTCAGGAAAGGATTCCCGGGTTTTCTGGCGCATCTCGGAGGAGGCGCTTTCCACAGGAAAGTCGAGAGGAACTCCAGGGCTGGTGCCACCATTCCCAATGTGCACAAAATGTCTCAGTCCACTCCAGAAGAACCTGATTTCCGCGCACTGCCTCGACTTGCACGTCGAGGATCGACTCACACCACAGTGGCACATGTAACAGCCCTGTGGGAAACTCTCGTGGGAAAGCCTCCATATAATGCCAGAGATCCCTGTATCAAGGCGACGGGAAGCCTGCCATGGCTGCTCCAGCTCATGAGGAAAGCGGACTTTCATGTCCCCACTCGAGACTAGGACAGATTCCCCTGTGGTGCCTCCAGAAGTACCCCAAGATCCATGTCAGCACTGGAGAGTAATCCTCAGGTTCCGTCAGAGACTCC
>NW_024075602.1:0-2299 GCF_014754425.2 Oryx dammah
ATTCCAGATCATGACGCCTGGCTTTGGGAATTTTGAGCAGTACTTTGCAAGTATGTGAGATGAGTGCAGTTAAGCAGTAATTTGCACATTCTTTGGATTGCCTTTTATTGCGGTTGGAATGAAAACTGAACTTTTCCAGTCTTCTGGCTACATCTGAGTCTTCCAAGTTTTCTAGACTGTGCAGGGCAGCACATTCACAGCATAATATTTTAGAATTTGAAAGAGCTCAACTGAATTCCATCACCTCCAAGAGCTTTGTTTGTAGTTATGCTTTTAAAGTCCCACTTGACTTTGCGATCCAGGACATCTGGCTCTAGGTGAATGATCATGCCATCATGGTTAACTGGGTCATGAAGATCTTTTGTGCATAGTCCATCTGTGTATTCTTCTCACCTCTTCTTAATAGCTTCTGATTCTGTTACCCTACCATTTCTGTCCTTTATTGGGCCTCTCTTTGCATGAAATTTTCCATTGGTAACTCTGATTTTCTTGAAGAGATCCATAGGCTTTTCCATTATATTTATTCCCTCTATTTATTGACATTGATAACTAAGGATGGTTTTATCTCTCCTTGCTATTCTTTGGGACTCTGCATTCAATATATAGTTTTCCTTTTCCCTTTTTTGTGTAGCTTCTTTGCTCTGCTCAGCTCTTTGTAAGGCCTGATCACTTTCCCATTTTTCATTTCTTTTTCATTAGAATGGTCTTGATCACATATTCCTTTACAATGTCACAAACCTACACCAATAGATCCTCAGGCACTCTGTCTATCAGATACAATCCCCTGAATCTATTTATCACTTCCACTGTATAATCATAAGGGTTTTGATTTTCTTCATAGAAATACAGAGAACTCTATATGTTTTTCAAGAAATACATGAAATATGCCTATACATGTTGGACGTTTTAGCTCAAATATAAATTTCTGATTCATTTAAAATTCTCTGTTTCATGTGTACAGTTCAGTTCAGTACAGTTCAGTCACTCAGTCATGTCTGACCCGTTGTGACTTCACAAATCTCAGCACGCCAGGCCTCCCTGTCCATCACCAACTCCCGAAGTTCACTCAGACTCACGTCCATCGAGTCAGTGATACCATCCAGCCATCTCATCCTCTGTTGTCCCCTTTTCTTCCTGTCCCCAATTCCTCCCAGCATCAGAGTGTTCTCCAATGAGTCAACTCTTCGCATGAGGTGGCCAAAGTACTGTAGTTTCAGCTTTAGCATCATTCTTTCCAAAGAACACTCAGGGCTGATCCTCTTTAGAATGGACTGGTTGTATCTCCTTGCAGTCCAAGGGACTCTCAAGAGTCTTCTCCAACACCACAGTCCAAAATAATCCATCCTTGGCTGCTCAGTTTTCTTCACAGTCCAACGCTCACATCTATACATGATTACTGTAAAAGCATAGCCTGGACTAGACGGACCTTAGTTGGCAGAGTAATGTCTCTGCTTTTGAATATGCTATCTATATTGGTCATAACGTTTTTTCCAAGGAGTGAGCCTGTTAATTTCATGCTGCAGCCACCATCTGCAGTGATTTCAGAGCCCAGAAGAATAAAGTCTGACACGGTTTCCACTGTTACCCCATCTATTTCCCACAAAGTGATGGGACCTGATGCAATGGTCTTCATTTTCTGAATGTTGAGCATTAAGCCAAAATTTTCACTCTGCTTTCACTTTTATCAAAAGTCTTTTTAGTTCCTCTTCACTTTCTGCCATAAGGTTGGTGCCATCTGCATATCTCAGGTTATTATATTTTTCCCAGCAATCTTGATTTTAGGTTGTGCTTCTTCCAACCCAGCTTTACTCATGATGTACTCGGCATATAATTAAATAAGCAGGGTGGCAATATACAGCCTTGAAGTACTCATTTTCTTATTTGAAAGGCAGTCTGTTGTTCCATATCCAGTTCTGTTGCTTCCTGACCTGCATATAGGTTTCATGTGTACAAATATGGAAGTATTTCATATGTGAATAATTGAGATTTCATATTTAATATGAGAACATTTATCCCCAGATTTTCAAATGTGAAATAGACAGAATTCAAAGTATCATATCAGAAGACCTCATTCAAGCTTTCTTGATGGAAATATGGAGAATTTCAGAGCTTGAGCAACAAGATCTGTGGGCAAATTCTATATTTCTTGTAGGAAAACGAATGTACGTTTTTAAAATGTTAAATAGTATTCTATATTTCATGAAGGAAAGACAGCACAAAGATTCTCAAATGACAAATATGAAAAAAGTCCATATTTCATGTGAGAAAACCTCTGACCATATTTTGATATGTGAAATAG
>NW_024075604.1:0-2296 GCF_014754425.2 Oryx dammah
GGGGAGGAGAGCCCTAGGAAAACTCGGTCTGTCAAGCACTGGCAGGCGAGCAGGGTCTCAGCCTCCCCGGTGTGGGGCTTCCTCCCACACCCAGGGGCCCTGGAAGCCTGGTGCTCTCCGTGCTGCAAGAGTCGGGTGGCCAAGCCCCAGCAGAAGCCTTTCAGTTGGGCTTCCCTTCCTTCTGACACAGCGCTAAGTGCTGTAGCCCTTGGCAGGGTGAAAGCCACCGGCCCCTAAAAACTCCACAAGGGCGCCTGGGCCTTAGGTGTAAAGGCAAGGCAGGAGAGGAGCTGAGGCCAGGAAGCCGCCAGTGGCGTCTCTAAGCCTGGGGCAGCATGCTCCTTCCTCGTCAGGAACACAAGCAACGAGGCATTTCTGGGCAAGTGTCCCCCAGAGCAGAGCAGCCTAACACCAGGGACTCTGCCAAATCGGTCCTTTGAGCAGAGCTGGAGTACAGCCATTCTGGAGGCGCACTTGGGATTTCTCAGCCAGGCCTTGCTGACACTCCCAGCTGGGCTGCCTGGTCTTCCACCAAGGAGTCTTGCTTTCCAGCGAGCTGTGCACTCGGCTTCCATGCGGGGGCACCAAGCGCCACCGGAATTCTTGGCTCCGGATCTGCTTCCCTGAGCTGGGGCTGAGGGCGGGACTCAGAACCAAAGGGGCAGTCCCCAAACACTTGCACGCGTCTGTGCTGGGGAGGAGAGCCCTAGGGAAACTCGGTATGTCAAGCACTGGCCGGCGAGCAGGGTCTCAGCCTCCGAGTTGTGGGGCAGCCTCTCCCATGCAGGGGCCCTGAGAGCCTGGTGATCTCCGTGCTGCGCTGAGTCCGGGCGGCCAATCCCCAGCGGGAGATGCCTTTCAGTTGGGCTTCCCTTCCGTCTGACACAGCGCTAAATGCTGGATCCCTTGGCAGGGTGAAAGCCACCGGCCCCTAAAAACTCTCCATGTGCGCCTGGGCCCTAGCTGCAAAGGCAAGGCAGCAGACGAACTGAGGCCAGGAAGGCGCCAGTGGCGTCGATCAGCCTGGGGCAGCATACTCCTTCCTGGGCAGGAACACTAGCAGCGAGGCAAGTCTGGGCAAATGTCGCCAAGGGCAGAGCAGCCTCACACCAGGTACTCTGCAAGATCAGGCTTTGAGCAGAGCTGGAGCTCTGCCGTTCTGGAGGCACACTTGGAATTTCCCAGCCAGGCCTTGCAGACGCACACAGCTGAACTGCCTGCTCTTCCCCGAGGAGGCTCGCTTTCCAGCGTGCTGTGCACTCGGCTACCATGCGGGGGCGCAACGTGCCTCCCGGGGGTCTTGGCTCCGTGGCTGCTTCCCTGAGCTGGGGCTGTGGGCGGGAGCTCAGAACCGCAGGGGGAGTCCTCAACCACTTGCACGCGTCTGTGCTGGGGAAGAGAGCCCTAGGGAAACTCGGTCTGTCAAGCACTGGCAGGCGAGTAGGGACTCAGCCTCCACGTTGTGGGTCTACCTCCCCCACGCACGGGCCCTGGGAGCCTTTTGCTCTCCGTGCAGTGCTGAGTCCAGGCGGCCAAGCCAAAGCGGGAGAAGCCTTGTAGTTGGGCTTCCATTCCGTCTAACACAGTGCTAAGAGCTGGAGGCCATGGCAGAGTGAAAGCCACCGACCCCTAGAGCCTCCCCAAGGACGCCTGGGCCCTAGCTGCAAAAGCAAGGCAGGAGAGTAGCTGAGGCCTGGAAGGCGCCAGTGGCATCTCCAAGCATGGGGCAGCATGCTCCTTCCTGGGCAGGAACACTAGCAGCGAGGCAAGTCTTAGCAAGGGTCGCCCAATGCAGAGCAACCTCACACCAGGGATTCTGCCAGACCAGGCTATGAGCAGAGCTTTAGCTCTGCCGTTCTGGAGGCGCACTTGGTATTTCCCAGCCAGGCCTTGCAGATGCACGCAGCTGGGCTACCTGCTCTTCCCCCGAGGAGGCTTGATTTCCAGCGTGCTGTACACTCAGCTTCCATGCGGAGACGCCACGTGCCTCCCAGAGGTCTTGGCTCCAGGGCTGCTTCCCTGCGCTGGGGCTGTGGGCCGGAGCTCAGAACCGCAGGAGCAGTTCCCAAACACAAGCACGCGTCTGTGCTGGGGAGGAGAGCCCTAGGGAAACACGGTCTGTGAAGCACTGGCAGGCGAGCAGGGTCTCAGCCTCCCCGGTGTGGGGCTTCCTCCCACACCCAGGGGCCCTGGAAGCCTGGTGCTCTCCGTGCTGCAAGAGTCGGGTGGCCAAGCCCCAGCAGAAGCCTTTCAGTTGGGCTTCCCTTCCTTCTGACACAGCGCTAAGTGCTGTAGC
>NW_024075605.1:0-2296 GCF_014754425.2 Oryx dammah
TTATAGATTTTCTGCATAAACTGAGAAATAGAACAGAAAAGATTTTGCTGGACAAAACTGAACAGTAGGCAGAATTCTATGTAAAATGCCCAGCTCCTGCAGGCAGCAAAATATTCCAATGGAAAAATTCACAAATGGAACAAAGTCTGCTTCACATGACTCAATGTTGTCAATGCCTTTGAGAGGATTTCATCCTAGAACCATCCGTCCAGAAGGCTTTTGTATGCTTAGTCATGCAGTTGCATCCAAGTCTTTGCCAACCCATGGACTGTAGCCCGCCAGGCTCCTCTGTCCATGGGATTCTCCAGGCAAGAGTACTGGAGTGGGTTGTTATGCCCTCCTCCAGGGGATCTTCTCAACCCAGGCAGGGTTCGAACCCAAGTCTTACGCATTGCAGGCGGATTCTTTACCATTGAGCTACCAGGGAAGTCCTTAATTGTCTAATTTTATAACCGATGCTTCAAGACCAATTTTCCCTACTTTCCTAAACTCCAGGAGCTTACCAAGGGTCTTTTGCTTTGTTTTGAGTTAAAGAAAAATGAATTTCCTTCTTTTCTTATCCATCATTTAGATGGTTTCTCTCGGGAAACAAATGTCTAAGCAAGTGATCTAGCATTGCACTCTTTCTCACCTGTAAAGTAGAAGCTTTTACTTAAAAGTTGAGGTGCGGTTCCTGCTGCTAAGTCGCTTCAGTCGTGTCTGACTCTGTGCAACCTCATAGACGGCAGCCAACTAGGCTCCTCGGTCTCTGGGATTCTTCAGACGAGAACACTGGAGTGGGTTGCCATTTCCTTCTCCAGTGCAGGAAAGTGTAAAGTGAAAGTGAAGTCGCTCAGTCGTGCCCGACTCTCAGTGACCCCATGGACTGCAGCCCACCAGCCTCCTCCATCCATGGGATTTTCCAGGCAAGAGTACTGGAGTGGGTTTCCATTGCCTTCTCTGACAAAGTCAAGGGAGATATACATATTTTTTTACTTGTAACTTGTGGTTCCCTTACGAGTCCTATTCATTTGATTAATGGTTCCAACCACATTGACATTTCTCAGCTTTATCCATGCAAGATATTTTCTCTAAGAGGATGACTTTAAAGGAGAGTCTTATGTTTGGGTGTGAAAAATGTTTTCTCAATGTTTTTCAGATAATGCTGTCCCAGAAACAAACACGCTGTTATAGATTCAAAGGAACACATCCCCCAAGCACACACAACGGGACCCCTGTGGCCTCTCCCCTTCCGGTGACGCTCCATGCGGGTCGTGTGTGCGTGTGTGTGCAGCCCTCAAATCCACTAAATGTTCAGTGGTTTCATATTATGGCAAAAGCAACCCTGTAGAATTAGACACATCTTGTGATTGAAGGCAACATGGCAACATAATTGATTTCATGATTGTGGCTGGTTACTTGACTATACTTGAGCACCCGTGTTTCTTTTGAATGGGAATAATAACTCTTATAGAGTTACTACTGAGGACAGGAGGAGAAGCGGGTGACAGAGGATGAGCTGGATGGATGGCACCACCTGCTCAATAGACATGAGTCTGAACGAACTCCGGGAGAGGGTGAAGGACAGGGAAGCCTGGTGGGCTGCTGTCCATGGGGTTGCAAAGAGTCAGACGTGACTTACTGACTGAAGAGCAACCACAAGGAACAACACAGTTACTAAGATGAATAAACAAGCCTCACCCTGCCTGAAATGCCTTTTCCCCTGGCGGTCAACAGGGATTTTTTCCTGTCTTCATGCCCCTGATTGAGAAAGCCTGGCTGTGACTACTTAGCCCAAAATGGTCACCCAAGGACTTTGTTATATCTTGATTCATAGCATATGTTACCATGTCTTACTGATATTAATTTAACAATACTGACTCCTTGTAATGAAGATTAGGCCGAGAGTGCCAGGCTGCGACCGCGCAGGAGTAGGGGAGAGGAGCTACCCCATGTCGGAGTTCAGGGGCGGTGGTCAGAAGGAGCTACCACACGCCCTAGGTCAGGGGCAGCGGCTGAGAGGAGCAACCCCACATCCAAAGAGCGGTGGCTGCGCAGGCAGCCGAGAGGAGCCACTCCACGTTCAAGGTCAGGAAGGGCTGCTACGAGGAGATATCACTCATCCAAGGTAAGGAGCAGCAGCTGCGCTTTGCTGGAGCAACCCTGAAGAGATACCCCACGTCCAAGGTAAGAGAAACCCAAGTAAGACGGTAGGTGTTGCAAGAGGCATCAGAGAGCAGACGCACAAAGCATAATCACAGAACACTAGGCAATCTAATCGCACGGACCACAGCCTTGTCTAACTCAGTGAAACTAA
>NW_024075606.1:0-2295 GCF_014754425.2 Oryx dammah
CTCAAGATTGCTTTGGCTATTCGTGGTTTTTTGTATTTCCATACAAAAACAAGAACCCTCTATATGCTGCTTACAAGAGACCCACCTCAAAACAAGGGACACATACAGACTGAAAGTGAAGGGTTGGAAAAAGATATTCCATGCAAATAGAGACCAAAAGAAAGCAGGAGTGGCAATACTCATATCCGATAAAATAGACTTTAAAACAAAGGCTGTGAAAAGAGACAAAGAAGGCCACTACATAATGATCAAAGGATCAATCCAAGAAGAAGATATAACAATTATAAATATATATGCACCCAATATAGGAGCACCGCAATATGTAGGACAAATGCTAACAAGTATGAAAGGGGAAATTAACAACAACACAATAATAGTGGGAGACTTTAATACCCCACTCACACCTATGGACAGATCAACTAAACAGAAAATTAACAAAGAAACGCAAACTTTAAATGATACATTAGACCAGTTAGACCTAATTGATATCTATAGGACATTTCACCCCAAAACAATGAATTTCACCTTTTTCTCAAGTGCTCATGGAACCTTCTCGAGGATAGATCACATCCTGGGCCATAAATATAACCTTGATAAATTCAAAAAAAATCGAAATCATTCCAAGCATCTTTTCTGACCATAATGCACTAAGATTAGTTCACAATTACAGGAGGAAAACTATTAAAAATTACAACATATGGAGGGTGAACAACACGCTTCTGAATAACCAACAAGTCACAGAAAAAATCAAAAAAGAAATCAAAATATGCATAGAAACTAATGAAAATGAAAACACAACAACCCAAAACCTGTGGGACACTATAAAAGCAGTGCTAAGAGGAAAGTTCATAGCAATACAGGCATACCTCAAGAAACAAGAAAAAAGTCAAATAAATAACCTAACTCTACACCTAAAGCAACTAGAAAAGGAAGAATTAGAGAACCCCAGAGTTAGCAGAAGGAAAGAAATCTTAAAAATTAGGGCAGAAATAAATGCAAAAGAAACAAAAGAGACCATAGCAAAAATCAACAAAGCCAAAAGCTGGTTCTTTGAAAGGATAAATAAAATTGACAGACCATTAGCCAGACTCATCAAGAAGCAAAGAGAGAAAAATCAAATCAATAAAATTAGAAATGAAAATGGAGAGATCACAACAGATAACACAGAAATACAAAGGATCATAAGAGACTACTATCAGCAATTATATGCCAATAAAATGGACAACCTGGAAGAAATGGACAAATTCTTAGAAAAATACAATTTTCCAAAACTAAACCAGGAAGAAATAGACAATCTTAACAGACCCATCACAAGCACGGAAATTGAAACTGTAATCAGAAATCTTCCAGCAAACAAAAGCCCAGGTCCAGACGGCTTCACAGCTGAATTCTACCAAAAATTTCGAGAAGAGTTAACACCTATCCTACTCAAACTCTTCCAGAAAATTGCAGAGGAAGGGAAACTTCCAAACTCATTCTATGAGGCCACCATCACCCTAATACCAAAACCTGACAAAGATACTACAAAAAAGGAAAACTACAGGCCAATATCACTGATGAACATAGATGCAAAAATCCTCAACAAAATTCTAGCAATCAGAATCCAACAACACATTAAAAAGATCATACACCATGACCAAGTGGGCTTTATCCCAGGGATGCAAGGATTCTTCAACATCCGCAAATCAATCAATGTAATTCACCACATTAACAAATTGAAAAATAAAAACCATATGATTATCTCAATAGATGCAGAGAAGGCCTTTGACAAAATTCAACATCCATTTATGATAAAAACTCTCCAGAAAGCAGGAATAGAAGGAACATACCTCAACATAATAAAAGCTATATATGACAAACCCACAGCAAACATTATCCTCAATGGTGAAAAATTGAAAGCATTTCCCCTAAAGTCAGGAACAAGACAAGGGTGCCCACTTTCACCACTACTATTCAACATAGTTCTGGAAGTTTTAGCCACAGCAATCAGAGCAGAAAAAGAAATAAAAGGAATCCAAATTGGAAAAGAAGAAGTAAAACTCTCACTGTTTGCAGATGACATGATCCTCTACATAGAAAACCCTAAAGACTCTACCAGAAAATTACTAGAGCTAATTAATGAATATAGTAAAGTTGCAGGATATAAAATCAACACACAGAAATCCCTTGCATTCCTATACACTAATAATGAGAAAGTAGAAGAAGAAATTAAGGAAACAATTCCATTCACCATTGCAACAAAAAGAATAAAATACTTAGGAATATATCTACCTAAAGAAACTAAAGACCTATATA
>NW_024075607.1:0-2295 GCF_014754425.2 Oryx dammah
TATATAGGTCTTTAGTTTCTTTAGGTAGATATATTCCTAAGTATTTTATTCTTTTTGTTGCAATGGTGAATGGAATTGTTTCCTTAATTTCTTCTTCTACTTTCTCATTATTAGTGTATAGGAATGCAAGGGATTTCTGTGTGTTGATTTTATATCCTGCAACTTTACTATATTCATTAATTAGCTCTAGTAATTTTCTGGTAGAGTCTTTAGGGTTTTCTATGTAGAGGATCATGTCATCTGCAAACAGTGAGAGTTTTACTTCTTCTTTTCCAATTTGGATTCCTTTTATTTCTTTTTCTGCTCTGATTGCTGTGGCTAAAACTTCCAGAACTATGTTGAATAGTAGTGGTGAAAGTGGGCACCCTTGTCTTGTTCCTGACTTTAGGGGAAATGCTTTCAATTTTTCACCATTGAGGATAATGTTTGCTGTGGGTTTGTCATATATAGCTTTTATTATGTTGAGGTATGTTCCTTCTATTCCTGCTTTCTGGAGAGTTTTTATCATAAATGGATGTTGAATTTTGTCAAAGGCCTTCTCTGCATCTATTGAGATAATCATATGGTTTTTATTTTTCAATTTGTTAATGTGGTGAATTACATTGATTGATTTGCGGATGTTGAAGAATCCTTGCATCCCTGGGATAAAGCCCACTTGGTCATGGTGTATGATCTTTTTAATGTGTTGTTGGATTCTGATTGCTAGAATTTTGTTGAGGATTTTTGCATCTATGTTCATCAGTGATATTGGCCTGTAGTTTTCCTTTTTTGTAGTATCTTTGTCAGGTTTTGGTATTAGGGTGATGGTGGCCTCATAGAATGAGTTTGGAAGTTTCCCTTCCTCTGCAATTTTCTGGAAGAGTTTGAGTAGGATAGGTGTTAACTCTTCTCGAAATTTTTGGTAGAATTCAGCTGTGAAGCCGTCTGGACCTGGGCTTTTGTTTGCTGGAAGATTTCTGATTACAGTTTCAATTTCCGTGCTTGTGATGGGTCTGTTAAGATTGTCTATTTCTTCCTGGTTTAGTTTTGGAAAATTGTATTTTTCTAAGAATTTGTCCATTTCTTCCAGGTTGTCCATTTTATTGGCATATAATTGCTGATAGTAGTCTCTTATGATCCTTTGTATTTCTGTGTTATCTGTTGTGATCTCTCCATTTTCATTTCTAATTTTATTGATTTGATTTTTCTCTCTTTGCTTCTTGATGAGTCTGGCTAATGGTCTGTCAATTTTATTTATCCTTTCAAAGAACCAGCTTTTGGCTTTGTTGATTTTTGCTATGGTCTCTTTTGTTTCTTTTGCATTTATTTCTGCCCTAATTTTTAAGATTTCTTTCCTTCTGCTAACTCTGGGGTTCTCTAATTCTTCCTTTTCTAGTTGCTTTAGGTGTAGAGTTAGGTTATTTATTTGACTTTTTTCTTGTTTCTTGAGGTATGCCTGTATTGCTATGAACTTTCCTCTTAGCACTGCTTTTATAGTGTCCCACAGGTTTTGGGTTGTTGTGTTTTCATTTTCATTAGTTTCTATGCATATTTTGATTTCTTTTTTGATTTTTTCTGTGACTTGTTGGTTATTCAGAAGCGTGTTGTTCACCCTCCATATGTTGTAATTTTTAATAGTTTTCCTCCTGTAATTGTGAACTAATCTTAGTGCATTATGGTCAGAAAAGATGCTTGGAATGATTTCGATTTTTTTTGAATTTATCAAGGTTATATTTATGGCCCAGGATGTGATCTATCCTCGAGAAGGTTCCATGAGCACTTGAGAAAAAGGTGAAATTCATTGTTTTGGGGTGAAATGTCCTATAGATATCAATTAGGTCTAACTGGTCTAATGTATCATTTAAAGTTTGCGTTTCTTTGTTAATTTTCTGTTTAGTTGATCTGTCCATAGGTGTGAGTGGGGTATTAAAGTCTCCCACTATTATTGTGTTGTTGTTAATTTCCCCTTTCATACTTGTTAGCATTTGTCCTACATATTGCGGTGCTCCTATATTGGGTGCATATATATTTATAATTGTTATATCTTCTTCTTGGATTGATCCTTTGATCATTATGTAGTGGCCTTCTTTGTCTCTTTTCACAGCCTTTGTTTTAAAGTCTATTTTATCGGATATGAGTATTGCCACTCCTGCTTTCTTTTGGTCTCTATTTGCATGGAATATCTTTTTCCAACCCTTCACTTTCAGTCTGTATGTGTCCCTTGTTTTGAGGTGGGTCTCTTGTAAGCAGCATATAGAGGGTTCTTGTTTTTGTATGGAAATACAAAAAACCACGAATAGCCAAAGCAATCTTGAG
>NW_024075609.1:0-2294 GCF_014754425.2 Oryx dammah
GGGCAGAGGATGAAAGCCTAGACCATCCTCCAAGCACAGGGCATGACAGGCCTGCCTGCACTTGGAAATCAGCGGAATAAAACACCATCTAGGATATTCTTTTAAAAAGTCTCTCAGTAGGGGCGTTGGTGGTTCCGTGGTAGAATTCTCGCCTATCACGCGGGAGACCCAGTTTGATTCCTGGTCAATGCATTGTGGTCGTGTTTGTTTTGGGCTTCCTTGGTGGCTCAGATGGTAAAGAATCTGCCTGCAATACAGGAGACCTGAGTTGGGAAGATCCCCTGGAGAAGGAAATGACAACCCACTCCAGTAGTCTTGCCTGGAGAATCCTATGGACAGAGGAGCATGGTGAGCTACAGTCCAAAGGGATCTCAAAAAGTCCGACATGACTGAGCAACTAACACACATACCCTCTCTACATCCAAAAGAGACCAAATTCCAGGTTCCTGAAGGGCCAAGAGGGCCCTCTTCTGGACGGCCAAGCTGTTCCTGTCCTTGGAAGACAGGTCCCACAGAAGATAGCTTTGAGAGGGACACCAAAGTAAAGGAACGATCCTGAGATGTCGGCATGGTATTATCAAGTGATGTCATAACTCTTACATAAGGAAAGAAGATGATGTTAACTGGTTTGGTACCTTCTCTTTGAATGGAAACTCTGTTAAGTAAGACTCTGGGTTTACCATGTCAGGAGGAAAAAGTGGAGGCCAGAGCTGGCCAGCCCAGGCTGTTCACGGCATCTCAGCTCCAACAGCCAGCCTGAGGTCAAGGAACCTGAGGCCTGGACTCAGCGGCATTTAGAAACTCTGTGCAGAAATGTTCTGCGCTGGACCTTTAAGCAAAATACAGTTCCGATCTGGGTGGGAAGAGACTGACTTGTGTGCGTGCAGACACTGGAAGAAAGAAAGTTTTCCCTGACCGGGAATCGAACTCTGGCTGCAGCGGTGAGAGCGCCGAATCCTTGCCACTCACTAGACCACCAAGAAACTGTAGAGAAAAGGTTGTTTCGCTTCTTCAGGAGGAAAGATGAGTGTAAGAATCCTCAGAAAGCAGGAAAGGAAATACCTCAGCGGCCTTCTGCTGAGCCTGCTGCCTAACCCCGTGCCTTTCGCCTTTGCCGATGCAAATGGAAATCTCCGCGGTTAGGTGGTAGGGGTAGGGGAGAACAACCTGTTTCCGTCCGGTTTCGAACTAGGGACCTTTCGCGTGTGAGGCGAACGTGTCAACCACTACACTACGGAAACGGGTCAACCTCCGTTACTTAACACTGTATCCATGAAATCCCGAATGCTGCCACCAGCATCCAGACCACCAAATTGTAACACTCAAACAGGAACCTTGAAGCCCTGCTTTAGGGTTCCTCATCTCCCCTCAAGAGAGGACCCTCGGGCCCCACAGGCTGCATTCGGGGTCCCGCACCCAATGTAGAGGCCTCAAACCCTTAACTCCGCACCCGAGCTCAGGGGTCGCCCCAGCCGATTGCCGAGCTCCCGGAAGCCGCAGGAGGCGGGGACGGTGGGTGCGTCCGAGGCCAGGAGACTCCGCGGCCCAGCGGTGTGGAGGCCGCCCCTCCCGCGCGGCAGGCCCGCGCCTCGGTGGCCCTTGTCATGGCGCAGGCGGTCAGCTCTCTGGGGTCTCAGGAACGATCGACGCTTCCAACCCGCCCTCTCTGCTGCTCCTTTGTCCCTGACTCCTGTGCTCTTTCTCTGCATGCCGGCTCGCCGCTGCACTTTCTGGTGTTCTCCTGGCAAAAGGGAGTCTCTTTGGTGGTCTCTAAAATGCCACCCCACTGTCCCTGGGTGGGCTCAAGCCACCGACCTTTACGGTTAACAGCCGAACGCGCTAACCGATTGCGCTACGGAGACCGCAGTACCGGCCATTCCTGGAGTCTTTGGAGTGGACACTTCTTGCTAGGATAAGACCCCTGCCCCCAGGGAAACGGTGCCATTTCCGTGCCTTCTACCGACCACAGATGCCAGAGCCCCCAGAGATACCAGGGGCCAGGGCTCCAATCCTGTGGGCTTGAACCAAAATAGATCCATGGACAGCTGAACACACGGTGGGCTCCCATGATGGCTCTTCCCACTTCCTCGCCTACACCCAGAGTGAGAGTTTGCCCACCCTGGCATAGGCCTCCGGGGCTGTGCTTAGGTTTCCTGTGTCCACCAGGGGATTTCCACCAGAGTGGGCTTCCCTGAGGCTCAGACGGTAAGAATTCGCCTGCAATGCAGCACACTCATGTTCAATCCCTGGTTTGGGACTATCCCCTGGAGGAGGGCGTGCAACCCACTCCAGTA
>NW_024075610.1:0-2294 GCF_014754425.2 Oryx dammah
GGTGGGTATGAAGAGTGCACTCTCCCCATGTCTCCATATGTCCACAATATGGCTTGTTCTCCTCTCTGCTCCTTCCTGACACTCGTCACCAAGCCCTCACCAGCCGCCCGAACCTCTCACCCTCAACTTCCCATGCAGGGCCCCCCTGAGTACATCCTGAAACTCCAGGCACGTCCCCGCTTCCCTGGCACTGAGGAGTCTGTGCTGGCTCCATGTGTCCCAGGACCACTCAGGGAACTCAAGCCTGTTCCCTGACACAGACAAGTAGTTAAAGTTCCCTAAAGCTCCCCTCTCCTGGGTGACCCTCAACCCCTCCCAGCACACCCTGGTTATATGGGCCCACAGTGCCTCCTAGTTGCCAGTGGTTCACAGTCTCATGGATTTGCATCCTCTGTCTAAAGCAAGGGTACAAAACCCCCACAAGCTTAATACATACACACACACACACACACACACTCACACATACACACACATTCTAGTGTTCTACTGCCTTCCCATCCTGGCTGAATTAGGGTTGATCTTCAAATCTACTCAGCCTCTAGAAGTTGAAGACTCAATGATCCCACAATTTCACTAAGAGGGAAAAAATTGCTGCATAACTGCAAAGATGGTACTTAGCTAAGATGGAAATAATCACCATAAAATAAACACTCTGAGGATCTCATGTGAATCTACCTGGAAACCTGTATTCCATACCTACCTCTGATTAATCAGATACATATATTTCCAGATTTCTTGTATAAATTAAGCATTTCCAAATTCTAGTTAATACATTTTGTAAAGAGGTTTTATATATACGAACTCATATATTTCTGCACTTATAAAATCTTGATATAATGGGGCAATGGAAGATACATTTTGAATTTGAGAAGATTTTGATGAGGAAGGTGGTGCCAAGCTGGCCGAGTTTAGGTGAGATGCTGAGGAAGTCGGGGGCGGGAGGATGAACACACAAAGCCAGTCTCTCCTTCAGATGGACTCACATGAGATTCGGATGATTGATGATTAACTGAAGCTGATTTCTCTTTGATGACTCCAGACAGCTTGCTCAAAGCAGACCATGTGCAGAGGGCACTTTAAAAGCTTCCGTGTGACTTGGGAAGGGACATGACCCAGATGAGGGAGGAGCAGCATGGGTGTGGTAGAGGGGCCCAGGGAGGTGAGGAGAGGGACATCCTGCCCACCCAAGAAAGGTGGGCAAGAGCGGAGACCACGTGAGAGCCAGTCGGGGAGAGCCTTCCAGAAAGACAGCATTGAAGTGAGACAAGGGGATCTGTTTTCATCTAATTTACCAGCAGCCTAACCTCCTGGCAGTCTCAGGCTCAAATGAGGGCTAGCAGTCAGAGGTGGAGAAGCATCTTCTTGGTTCACAGGGAAGATGCAGGGAAAAGACAGAGATGGATGGTGGACACATGTCTCGGAGTCCCTGAGTGAGGTTTGGGTCAACCTAGTCCACACACCTGGGAGAAGGCAATGGCACCCCACTCCAGTACTCTTGCCTGGAAAATCCCATGGACGGAGGAGCCTGATAGGCTGCAGTCCATGGGGTCGCAAAGAGTCAGACACGACTGAGCGACTTCACTTTCACTTTTCACTTTCATGCATTGGAGAAGGAAATGGCAACCCACTCCAGTGTTCTTGCCTGGAGAATCCCAGGGACGGCGGCGCCTGGTGGGCTGCCGTCTCTGGGGTCGAACAGAGTCAGACACGACTGAAGCGACTTAGCAGCAGCAGCAGCAGATCACACACCTAGGGTCACACTGCAGGCACATGGCTAACCAAGCCCTGAGGCTCCCGGTGCTAGGAGCTTTCACTTGGACCCCCTGTCTTTTTGCACAGAGAGGAGGTGGCCGTGCAGCGCTGTGGAGTAACTGCTGGCACAGAAGTACACAGATGTCTGGGAGCGTTTGGCGGACTCCAGCGTGAGAGGGGAGTTCTCTGCGCTTGATCTGGAGACGCTGTAGCCCTCGGGCACGTCTCCTTGCTCTGTGGTGGGAGGCCCAGCTGAATAATGAATCAGTCGGCCCGTGTCCTGGGTCTTGTCGGTACCAGAACATATAGTTATGACCCAGATCCTGACTGCAATTAAGTGTCACCCCCTGTCCTGTCCTCACGACCTGGAACCTGGGGTCCTGAGTGACACCAGCATGGACCGCCCCTGTGGAGAAGAGGACCGAAGCTGCAGTCACAGCAGACAGGCTTAGTGCTGGGACCCCGAAGGGGACCCTGCCCCCAGGACTCACCTGCCTGCAGGAGACAGAAGACCACACAGCCCAGGAGGCAGGGGCTCATGG
>NW_024075612.1:0-1445 GCF_014754425.2 Oryx dammah
CCGGGAAGCCTGCCACGCTGCTCCAGCTCGTGAGGAAAGCGGACGTGTATGTCCCCACTCGAGACGAGGACTGACTCCCCTGAGGAGCCCCCAGAAGGACCCCAAGATCCATGTCAGCACTGGAGAGGAATCCTCAGATTCCGTCATAGACTCCACACGAGGTCTTAGGCCCCGGCACCGACTGCAGAGGAATCCCGACAGGCCCCTCGCAACTTGCATGGAGACTGGCCTTTCCTGAGGCCACAAGGGAGGGTCCCAGAGGTCCCCGACGTAACTCGAGAAGGTCCCGGTGCAACTCGAGGAAATCCAGGTGGTTCTCCCCACCAGGCGAGATGAGGCCCTTTTCCGGTGAGGCGTCTCGAGGCAAATCACCTCTTCCCTCTTGAACATCGAAAGGGTCCTTCACACCCCATCTGCAACTCAAGAAGTTCCCCGACATACCCGCCTCCACAAGAGAGGAACAACGAGGGTCCCGCACACATCAAGAGGAGCCCCGTTTCCTCCTCAAAACTCGAGATGAGGGTTTCTTTCCCTGCTTCGTCAGGAAAGGATTCCCGGCTTTGCTGTCGCATCTCGGAGGCGGGGCTCTCCACAGGAAAGTCCAGAGGAACTCCAGGGGTCGGGCCACCGTTCAAAATGTGCACAAAATATCTCAGTCCACTGCAGAAGAACCTGATTTCCCTGCACTTCCTCGACATGCATGCCGAGGATCGACTCACACCACAGTGGCAATTGGGACAGCCCTGTCGGAAAGCCTCGTGGGAAAGCCTCCAAAGAATGCCACAGATCCCTGTATCAAGGCGCCGGGAAGCCTGCCACGGCTGCTCCAGCTTGTGAGGAAAGCGGACGTGCATGTCCCTACTCGAGACGAGGTCTGACCCCCCTGTGGAGCCCCCAGAAGGACCCCAAGATCCATGTCAGCACTGGAGAGGAATCCTCAGGTTCCGTCATAGACTCCACACGAGGTCTTAGGCCCCGGCACCGACTGAAGAGGAATCCTGACAGGCCCCTCGCAACTCGCATGGAGAATGGCCTGTCCTGAGGCTACAAGGGAGGGTCCCAGAGGTCCCCGTCGTAACTCGAGAAGGTCCCGCCGCCTCTCGAGAAAATCCAGGAGGTTCTCCCCTCCAGGCGAGATGAGGCCCTTTTCCGCTGAGGCGTCTCGAGGCAAATCACCCCTTCCCTCTTGAACTTCGAAAGGGTCCTTCACACCCTTGCTGCAACTCAAGAAGTTCCCCGACATACCCGCCTCCACACGAGAGGAACACCGAGGGTCCCGTCCACATCAAGAGGAGCTCCGTTTCCTCCTCAAAGCTCGAGATGAGGGTTTCTTTCCCTGCTTCGTCGGGAAAGGATTCCCGGCTTTGCTGTCGCATCTCGGAGGCGGGGCTCTCCACAGGAAAGTCGAGAGGAACTCCAAGGGTCGGGCCACCATTCCCAATGTG
>NW_024075612.1:1545-2292 GCF_014754425.2 Oryx dammah
CTCGAGAGGAACACCGAGGGTCCCGCCCACATCAAGAGGAGCCCCGTTTCCTCCTCAAAGCTCGAGATGAGGGTTTCTTACCCTGCTTCGTCGGGAAAGGATTCCCGGCTTTGCTGTCGCATCTCGGAGGCGGGGCTCTCCACAGGAAAGTCCAGAGAAACTCCAGGGGTCGGGCCACCATTCCCAATGTGCACAAAATGTCTCAGTCCACTGCAGAAGAATCTGATTTCCCTGCACTTCCTCGACATGCACGCTGAGGATCGACTCACACCACAGTGGCAAGTTTGACAGCCCTTTCGCAAAGCCTCGTGGGAAAGCCTCCAAAGAATGCCACAAATCCCTGTATCAAGGCGCCGGGAAGCCTGCCACGGCTGCTCCAGCTCGTGAGGAAAGCGGAAATGCATGTCCCCACTCGAAACGAGGACTGCCTCACCTGTGGAGCCCCCAGAAGGACCCCAAGATCCATGTCAGCACTGAAGAGGAATCCTCAGGTTCCGTCATAGATTCCACACGAGGTCTTAGGCCCCGGCACCGACTGCAGAGGAATCCCGACAGGCAACTCGCAACTCGCATGGAGACTGGCCTGTTCTGAGGCCACAAGGGAGGATCCAGATGTACCCGTCGTAACTCGAGAAGGTCCTGCCGCAACTCGAGAAAATCCAGGAGGTTCTCCCATCCAGGCGAGATGAGGCCCTTTTCCGCTGAGGCGTCTCGAGGCAAATCACCCCTTCCCTCTTGAACTTCGAA
>NW_024075613.1:0-2291 GCF_014754425.2 Oryx dammah
AAAGCCTCGTGGGAAAGCCTCCGAAGACTGCCACAGATCCCTGTATCAAGGCGCCGGGAAGACTGCCATGGCTGCTCCAGCTCATGAAGAAAGCGGACGTGCATTTCCCCACTCGAGACGAGGACTGACTCCACTGTGGAGCCCCCAGAAGGACCCCAAGATCCATGTCAGCACTGGAGAGGAATCCTCAGGTTCCGTCATAGACTCCACATGAGGTCTTAGGCCCTGGCACAGACTGCAGAGGAATCCCGACAGGCCCCTCGCAACTCGCATGGAGAATGGCCTGTCCTGAGGCCACAAGGGAGGGTCCCAGAGGTCCCCGTCTTAACTCGAGAAGGTCCCGCCGCAACTCGAGAAAATCCAGGAGGTTCTCCCCACCAGGCGAGATGAGGCCCTTTTCCGCTGAGGCGTCTCGAGGCAAATCATCCCTTCCCTCTTGAACTTCGAAAGGGTCCTTCACACCCTTGCTGCCACTCAAGAAGATGCCCGACATACACGCCTCCACTTGAGAGGAACACTGAGGGTCCCGCCCACATCAAGAGGAGCCCCGTTTCCTCCTCAAAGCTCGAGATGTGGGATCCTTTCCCTGCTTCGTCGGGAAAGTATTCCCGGCTTTGCTGTCGCATCTCGGAGGCGGCGCTCTCCACAGGAAATTCGAGAGGAACTTCAGGGGTCGTGCCACCATTCCCAATGTGCAAAAATGTCTCAGTCCACTCCTAAAGAACCTGATTTCCCTGCACTTCCTCGACATGCACGCCGAGGATCGACTCAAACCACAGTGGCACGAGTGACAGCCCTGTCGCAAAGCCTCGTGGGGAAGACTCCATAGAATGCCACAGATCCCTGAATCAAGGCGCCGGGAAGCCTGCCACGGCTGCTCCAGCTAGAGAGGAAAGCAGACATGCGTGTCCCCAATCGAGACGAGGACTGGCTCCCCTGTGGAGCCCCCAGAAGAACCCCAAGGTCCAAATCAGCACTGGAGAGAAATCCTCAGGTTCCGTCATAGACTCCACACGAGTCTTAACCCCCGGCACAGACTGCAGAGGAATCCCGACAGGCCCCTCGCAACTCGCATGGAGACTGGCCTGTTGTGAGGCCACAAGGGAGAGTCCCAGAGGTCCCCGTCGAAACTCGAGAAGGTCCCGCCGCAACTCGAGAAAATCCAGGAGTTTCTCCCCTCCAGGCGAGATGAGGCCCTTTTCCGCTGAGGCGTCTCGAGGCAAATCACCCCTTCCCTCTTGAACTTCGAAAGGGTCCTTTACACCCTTGCTGCAACTCAAGAAGTTCCCCGACATACCCGCCTCCACTCGAGAGGAACACCGAGGGTCTCGCCCACATCAAGAGGAGCCCCGTTTCCTCCTCAAACCTCGAGATGAGGGTTCCATTCCCTGCTTCGTCGAGAATGGATTCCCGGCTTTGCTGTCGCATCTCGGAGGCGGCGCTCTCCACAGGAAAGTGGAGAGGATCTCCAGGGCCCGTGCCACCATTCCCAATGTGCACAAAATATCTCAGTCCACTACAGAAGAACCTGATTTCCCTGCACTTCCTCGACATGCACGCCGAGGATCGACTCACACCTCAGTGGCACGTGTGACAGCCCTGTCGCAAAGCCTCGTGGGAAAGCCTCCAAAGAATGCCACAGATCCCTGTATCAAGGCGCCGGGAAGCCTGCCACGGCTGCTCCAGCTCGTGAGGGAAGCGGACGTGCATGTCCCTTCACGAGACGAGGAATGACTCCCCTGTGGAGCCCCCAGAAGGACCCAAGATCCGTGTCAGCACTGGAGAGGAATCCTCAGGTTCAGTCATAGACTCCACACGAGGTGTTAGGCCCCGGCACCGACTCCAGTGGAATCCCGACAGGCCCCTCACATCTCGAATGGAGACTGGCCTGTCCTGAGGCCACAAGGGAGGGTCCCAGAGGTCCCCGACGTAACTTGAGAAGGTCCCGCCGCAACTCGAGAAAACCCAGGAGGTTCTCCCGTCCAGGCGAGATGAGGCCCTTTTCCTCTGAGGCGTCTCGAGGCAAATCACCCCTTCCATCTTGAACTTCGAAAGGGTCCTTCACACCCTTGCTGCAACTCATGAAGTTCCCCGACATACCCGCCTCCACTCGAGAGGAACACCGAGGGGCCCGGCCACATCAAGAGGAGCCCCGTTTACTCCTCAAAGGTCGAGATGAGGTTTCCTTTCCCTGCTTCGTCGGGAAAGGATTCCCGGCTTTGCTGTCGCATCTCGGAGGAGGCGCTCACCACAGGAAAGTCGAGAGGAACTCCAGGGGTCGTGCCACCATT
>NW_024075615.1:0-2291 GCF_014754425.2 Oryx dammah
TTGGGTTTATAGCTTTATAGTCTGCCCAATGTCTTCAGTGGAATAGATCAGAGAATTATCATGAGATTCTTGTTTTTACCTGCTGTCTATTTGTCATTTTCATCTTCAACATCAGAGTGTTTATTATCATTTATTGAACCACTACCATATGCCAAGTCCATTACTCAGCTCTTTAGATGCTCTTTTTATGATATAAAACACACAAACTAATATTACTCTATCCTCAGGTAAGGAAACTTAGCTTTCAGTTCAGTTCAGTTGCTCAGTCGTGTCCGACTCTTTGCGACCCCATGAATTGCAGCACACTAGGCCTCCCTGTCCATCACCAACTCCTGGAGTTCACCAAAACTCATGTCCATCGAGTTGGTGATGCCATCTAGCCATCTCATCCTGTGTCATCCCCTTCTCCTCCTGCCCCCAATCCCTCCCAGCATCAGTCTTTTCTAAAGAGTCAACTCTTCGCATGAGGTGGCCAAAGTATTGGAGTTTCAGCTTTAGCATCAGTCCTTCCAAAGAACACCCAGGACCGATCTCCTTTAGAATGGACTGGTTGGATCTCCCTTGCAACACCACAGTTCAAAAGCATCAATTCTTCAGCGCTCAGCTTTCCTCACAGTCCAACTCTCACATTCATACATGACCACTGGAAAAACCACAGCCTTGACTAGATGGACCTTTGTTGACAAAGTAATGTCTCTGCTTTTGAATATACTATCTAGGTTGGTCATAACTTTCCTTCCAAGTAGTAAGCGTCTTTTAATTTCATGGCTTAAAATCACCATCTGCAGTGATTTTGGAGCCCAAAAAAATAAAGTCTGACACTGTTTCCACTGTTTGCCCATCTATTTCCCATGAAGTGATGGGACCCGATGCCATGATCTTAGGTCTCTGAATGTTGAGCTTTAAGCCAACTTTTTCACTCTCCTCTTTCACTTTCATCAAGAGGCTTTTTAGTTCCTCTTCACTTTCTGCCATAAGGGTGGTGTCATCTGCATATCTGAGGTTATTGATATTTCTCCCAGCAATCTTGATTCCAGCTTGTGCTTCTTCCAGTCCAGCATTTCTCATGATGTACTCTGCACATAAGTTAAATAAGCAGGGTGACAATATACAGCCTTGACGTACTCCTTTTCCTATTTGGAACCAGTCTGTTGTTCCATGTCCAGTTCTAACTGTTGCTTCCTGACCTGCATATAGGTTTCTCAAGAGGCAGATCAGGTGGTCTGGTATTCCCATCTCTTGAGGAATTTTCCAGTTTATTGTGATCCACACAGTTAAAGGCTTTGGCATAGTCAATAAAGCAGAAATAGATGTTTTTCTGGAACTCTCTTGCTTTTTCCATGATCCAGCAGATGTTGGCAATTTGATTTCTGGTTCCTCTGCCTTTTCTAAAACCAGCTTGAACATCTGGAAGTTCACAGTTCACATATTGCTGAAGCCTGGCTTGGAGAATTTTAAGCATTACTTTACTAGTGTGTGAGATGAGTGCAATTGAGCCTTAAACATGTTTCAAGATGAAGGGATTTCTAAGATAAATGCTGCAGGCAACATAAAATGAGAATTAAAAAATAAAATCTCCAGAGTTAAACAGTTCAAAAATATTTCTGCTATATAGCAGAAAGTAACATAACATTTTAAATCAGTTATATTCCAACAAGAATTAATTTAAAATGTAAATAACCAGTTTGAATAAGTCCAAAAAATCTTTGCAAGTCAGAAGTAAGTCTACTTACTCTTTTGACAACTGTATGGTGCTACTGCTAAGTCACTTCAGTCGTGTCCGACTGTGTGACCCCATAGACGGCAGCCCATCAGACTCCTGCGTCCCTGGGATTCTCCAGGCAAGAACACTGGAGTGGGTTGCCATTTCCTTCTCCAATGCATGAAAGTAAAAAGTGAAAGGGAAGTCGCTCAGTCATGTCCGAGTCTTCGTGACCCCATGGAGTGCAGCCTACCAGGCTCCTTCGTCCATGGGATTTTCCAGGCAAGAGTACTGGAGTGGGGTGCCATCGGCTCCTCCGTTGACAACTGTATAGTATATTATAATACAGATCTATCACAACATATTGAATATTTGCATTGAAGGATACTTAAATATCCTTGCTGCATACAATATGCAATTTTATAATGTATTTATAAGGCTATTTCTTAAAAAATTCTCAGACAAGTGCAATTTCTGGCCAGTGATATGTAAATAGCACCTATGAATCTTATTTAGCGTATACTTCAGTTATAGGATGTGACAGTGCCCATTTCCTGATTTATCACACACATTGAATGTGAATATTATG
>NW_024075616.1:0-2290 GCF_014754425.2 Oryx dammah
GGTGGTGATTTGCCTCGAGACGCCTCAGCGGAAAAGGGCCTCATCTCGCCTGGAGGTGAGAACCTCCTGGATTTTCTCGAAGTACAGCGGGACCTTCTCGAGTTACGTCGGGGACCTCTGGGACCCTCCCTTGTGGCCTCAGGACAGGCCAGTCTCCATGCGAGTTGCGAGGAGCCTGTTGGGAATCCTCTGCAGTGGGTCCCGGGGCCTAAGACCTGATGTGGAGTCTATGACGGAACCTGAGGATTCCTCTCCAGGCCTGACATGGATTTTGTGGTCCTTCTGGGGGCTCCACAGGGGAGTCAGTCCTCGTTTCGAGTGGGGACATGCACGTCCGCTTTCCTCAAGAGCTGGAGCAGCCGTGGCAGGGTTCCCGGCGCCTTGATAGAGGGATCTGTGGCATTCTTTGGAGGCTTTCACACGAGGCATTGCAACAGGGCTGTCACACGTGCCACTGTGGTGTGAGTCGATCCTCTTCGTGCATGTCGAGGAAGTGCAGGGAAATCAGGTTCTTCTGGAGTGGACTGCGACATTTTGTGCACATTGGGAATGGTGGCACGACCCCTGGAGTTCCTCTCGACTTTCCTGTGGAGAGCGCCGCCTCCGAGATGAGACAGCAAAGCCGGGAATCCTTTCCCGACGAAGCAGGGAAAGGAACCCTCATCTCGAGATTTGAGGAGGAAACGGGGCTCCTCTTGAGGTGGGCGGGACCCTCGGTGTTCCTCTCGAGTGGAGGCGGGTATGTCGGGGAACTTCTTGAGTTGCAGCAAGGGTTGGAAGGACACTTTCAAAGTTCAAGAGGGAGGTGGTGATTTGCCTCGAGACCCCTCAGCGGAAAAGGGCCTATTCTCACCTGGAGGGGAGAACCTCCTGGATTTTCTCGATATGTGGCGGGACCTTCTCGAGTTACGACGGGGACCTCTGGGACTCTCCCTTGTGGCCTCAGGACAGGCCAGTCTCCATGCGAGTTGCGAGGGGCCTGTCGGGATTCCTCTGCAGTTGGTGCCGGGGCCTAAGACCTCATGTGGAGTCTATGACGGAACCTGAGGATTCCTCTCCAGTGCTGACAAGGAACTTGGGGTCCTTCTCGGGGCTCCACAGGGGAGTCAGTCCTCGTCTCGAGTGGGGACATGCACGTCCTCTTTCCTCACGAACTGGAGCAGCCGTGACAGGCTTCCCGGGGACTTGATACAGGGATCGGTGGCATTCTTTGCAGGCTTTCCCACGAGGCTTTGCGAAAGGGCTGTCACACGTGCCACTGTGGTGGGAGTTGATCCTCGGCGTGCATGTTGAGGAAGTGCAGGGAAGTCAGAATCTTCTGGAGTGGACTGAGATATTTTGTGCACATTGGGAATGGTGGCACGACCCCTGGAGTTCCTCTCGACTTTCCTGTGGAGAGCGCCGCCTCCGAGTTGCGACAGCAAACCCGGGAATCCTTTCCCGACGAAGCCGGGAAAGGAACCCTCATCTCGAGCTATGAGGAGGAAACGGGGCTCCTCTTGATGTCGGCGGGACCCTCGGTGTTCCTCTCGAGTGGAGCCGGGTATGTTGCGGAACTTCTTGAGTTGCAGCAAGGGTGTGAATGACCCTTTCGAAGTTCAAGAGGGAAGGGGTGATTTGCCTCGAGACGCCTCAGCGGAAAAGGGCCTCATCTCGCCTGGAGGGGAGAACCTCCTGGATTTTCTCGAGATGGGGCCGGACCTTCTCGAGTTACGACGGGGACCTCTGGGACCCTCCCTTGTGGCCTCAGGACAGGCCAGTCTCCATGCGAGTTGCGAGGGGCCTGTCGGGATTCCTCTGTAGTCGGTGCTGGGGTCTAAGACCTCGTGTGGAGTCTATGACGGAACCTGAGGATTCCTCTCCAGTGCTGACATGGATCTTGGGGTCCTTCTGGGGGCTCCACAGGGGAGTCAGTCCACGTCTCGAGTGGGGACATGCACGTCCGCTCTCCTCACGAGTTGGTGCAGCCATGGCAGGCTTCCCGGCGCCTTGATACAGGGATCTGTGGAATTCTTTGGAGGCTTTCCCACGAGGCTTTGCGACAAGGCTGTCACAGATGCCACTGTTGTGGGAGTCGATCCTCGGTGTGCATGTCGAGGAAGTGCAGGGAAATCAGGTTCTTCTGGAGTGGACTGAGACATTTTGTGCACATTGGGAATGGTGGCACGACCCCTTGAATTCCTCTCGACATTCCTGTGGAGAGCGCCGCCTCCGAGATGCGACAGCAAAGCCGGGAATCCTTTCCAAACGTAACAGGGAAAGGAACCCTCATCTCGAGCTTTGAGGAGGA
>NW_024075617.1:0-2290 GCF_014754425.2 Oryx dammah
CTTCCACCCTTTTGTCTGTAATGACTGACCATGAAGATCGGGAGAGTCAGAAGAAGAAGCCGATACTCCAGGAATCCTCTTTATATCCTAGCCTGATTGACTTAGACACTGAAATCTCACCTCTCCCATATATGCAGCCACCCTTGCCCCCGCAGTTACCGCAGGTGTCGTCCGTAGAACAAAGGAGGGACCCAGAACCCTCGGCTCCGCCATGGGAAGGGGGGCCGGCCCAAGGAACTCAGGGAAGGACTCGAAGGGGCAGAGACTTGTCTGAGGACGGAAGCTGGGAGGCTCCTTCATCCACCGTTTGGGCATTCCCTGTCTGGGTGGGGCCAGCAAATCCCGGTGGGGAGCGAACATACCAGTACTGGCCATTTTCCACGAATGATTTATATAACTGGAAATCTCAAACCCCTTCTTTTTCCGAAAAACCCCAAGGTACTCACAGTCCTACTTGAGATGATTGTCAGCAGCTGTTGCAGGTGCGCTTCACCACGGAGGAATGGGAGTGAATTCTATCGGAAGCATGAAAACATGTTCCAGGAGTGGATGGAAGACCCACCACGCAGCCCCACCTAATCGAGGAGGGGTTTCCTTTGATGCGACCGAACTGGGATTTTGAACGCACTGAAGGTAGGGAGTGTCTCTGAGTGTAGCGCCAGACTCTGATGGCTGGCCTCCGGTCAGCCACCAGGAAACCAACGAATTTGTTTAAGGTAAATTTGATAAGGCAGGAGCCAAATGAGAGCCCGGCAGCCTTTTTAGAGAGGTTAATGGAGGCTTTCAGGTAGTATACGCCCATGGACCCTCAGGCTGATGAGTCACGTGCAGCAGTCTTGCTAGCCTTTGTTAATCAGGCAGCTCTGGATATCAGGAGGAAGTTACAGAGGATAGAGAGGCTAGGAGAACAGTCAATACAGGATCTGGTGAAGGCAGCTGAGAAAGTGTTTAATAACAGAGAGACCCCTGAGGAGAGGGAGGAACAAATTAGACGGGAGGAAAGGGAATTTAGAGCTAAGGAAAACCGAAGAAATCAGAAAGAGTTGGCTCAAATTTTCTTTGGAGGGACAAGACTGGGACCTGATTCCTGGAAGACTCGAGACACCCAGCCGAAAGGAAGGGAGAAACCAGCCAGACCGACCCTAAAGAGAGACCAATGAGCCTATTGCAAAGAGCAAGGGCACTGGAAAAATGATTGCCCCAAGAGAAACCTGAAAAAGAGGACTGTAAGAAAAGAAGAGTCTCCTTCGGGTACCCACATTTTATATGCAGGAGAAGATAGTGATTAGGGGGGTCAGGGCCCGGCACCCCTCCCCGAGTCCTGGGTAACTATTAATGTGGAGGGGAAACCGGTCAGCTTCATGGTGGATACGGGAGCCCAATACTCGGTCCTCAATCAAAATTTTCAGGCTGATGTCCAAGAAGACTAGCTTGGTCCAGGGAGCCACCGGGACAAAAAGATATTACTGGACTACTAAACGAAAAGTGGACTTGGGAGCCCAACGGGTGTCCCACTCATTTCTGGTGATCCCGGAATATCCGGCCCCTTTATTAGGAAGAGACCTATTGTCCAAAGTCAATGCGCAAATTCACTTTGACTCTGGAGGGATATCAGTCACAGATGGGCTTGGACAACCAATTCATGTTTTATCCCTGGCACTGAGAGATGCATACAGACTATATTCACCAAAACCCCCTGCAGCTGTGGACCCGGCTATGCTACAATGGATCCAGAAACACCCTCTGGCCTGGGCCGAGATGGCAGGAGTAGGACTGGCAAAACAAAGACCTCCCATCATTGTTGAATTAAAAGCAAATGCTACCCCTGTGAAGGTAAAGCAGTACCCCATGAGTCAGGAGGCCCGGAAAGGAATCATGCCACACATACAGTGCCTCCTAAAGGTAGGGATTCTTAAAAAGTGCTGGTCCCCATGGAATACTCCCCTGCTGCCTGTGAAAAAGCCCGGGGGAAGAACGGACTTTAGACCTGTCCAAGATCTTCGTGAAGTCAACAAACGGGTGAGTGACATTCATCCCACTGTCCCTAACCCATACACCCTCCTGAGCGGCTTGCCACCAGACTACATCTGGTATAGAATCTTGGACTTAAAAGATGCCTTCTTCAGTTTGCCTCTGGCCCCCCAGAGCCAAGAGATCTTCGCATTCAAATGGACTGATGAAGACAGTCAAACTGTAGGACAGCTGACCTGGACTCGCCTTCCACAGGGATTTAAAAACTTGCCGACGTTGTTCAACGAGGCTCTAGGCGAGGACCTCTGTGAGTACTGGA
>NW_024075618.1:0-2290 GCF_014754425.2 Oryx dammah
CTTCCACCCTTTTGTCTGTAATGACTGACCATGAAGATCGGGAGAGTCAGAAGAAGAAGCCGATACTCCAGGAATCCTCTTTATATCCTAGCCTGATTGACTTAGACACTGAAATCTCACCTCTCCCATATATGCAGCCACCCTTGCCCCCGCAGTTACCGCAGGTGTCGTCCGTAGAACAAAGGAGGGACCCAGAACCCTCGGCTCCGCCATGGGAAGGGGGGCCGGCCCAAGGAACTCAGGGAAGGACTCGAAGGGGCAGAGACTTGTCTGAGGACGGAAGCTGGGAGGCTCCTTCATCCACCGTTTGGGCATTCCCTGTCTGGGTGGGGCCAGCAAATCCCGGTGGGGAGCGAACATACCAGTACTGGCCATTTTCCACGAATGATTTATATAACTGGAAATCTCAAACCCCTTCTTTTTCCGAAAAACCCCAAGGTACTCACAGTCCTACTTGAGATGATTGTCAGCAGCTGTTGCAGGTGCGCTTCACCACGGAGGAATGGGAGTGAATTCTATCGGAAGCATGAAAACATGTTCCAGGAGTGGATGGAAGACCCACCACGCAGCCCCACCTAATCGAGGAGGGGTTTCCTTTGATGCGACCGAACTGGGATTTTGAACGCACTGAAGGTAGGGAGTGTCTCTGAGTGTAGCGCCAGACTCTGATGGCTGGCCTCCGGTCAGCCACCAGGAAACCAACGAATTTGTTTAAGGTAAATTTGATAAGGCAGGAGCCAAATGAGAGCCCGGCAGCCTTTTTAGAGAGGTTAATGGAGGCTTTCAGGTAGTATACGCCCATGGACCCTCAGGCTGATGAGTCACGTGCAGCAGTCTTGCTAGCCTTTGTTAATCAGGCAGCTCTGGATATCAGGAGGAAGTTACAGAGGATAGAGAGGCTAGGAGAACAGTCAATACAGGATCTGGTGAGGGCAGCTGAGAAAGTGTTTAATAACAGAGAGACCCCTGAGGAGAGGGAGGAACAAATTAGACGGGAGGAAAGGGAATTTAGAGCTAAGGAAAACCGAAGAAATCAGAAAGAGTTGGCTCAAATTTTCTTTGGAGGGACAAGACTGGGACCTGATTCCTGGAAGACTCGAGACACCCAGCCGAAAGGAAGGGAGAAACCAGCCAGACCGACCCTAAAGAGAGACCAATGAGCCTATTGCAAAGAGCAAGGGCACTGGAAAAATGATTGCCCCAAGAGAAACCTGAAAAAGAGGACTGTAAGAAAAGAAGAGTCTCCTTCGGGTACCCACATTTTATATGCAGGAGAAGATAGTGATTAGGGGGGTCAGGGCCCGGCACCCCTCCCCGAGTCCTGGGTAACTATTAATGTGGAGGGGAAACCGGTCAGCTTCATGGTGGATACGGGAGCCCAATACTCGGTCCTCAATCAAAATTTTCAGGCCGATGTCCAAGAAGACTAGCTTGGTCCAGGGAGCCACCGGGACAAAAAGATATTACTGGACTACTAAACGAAAAGTGGACTTGGGAGCCCAACGGGTGTCCCACTCATTTCTGGTGATCCCGGAATATCCGGCCCCTTTATTAGGAAGAGACCTATTGTCCAAAGTCAATGCGCAAATTCACTTTGACTCTGGAGGGATATCAGTCACAGATGGGCTTGGACAACCAATTCATGTTTTATCCCTGGCACTGAGAGATGCATACAGACTATATTCACCAAAACCCCCTGCAGCTGTGGACCCGGCTATGCTACAATGGATCCAGAAACACCCTCTGGCCTGGGCCGAGATGGCAGGAGTAGGACTGGCAAAACAAAGACCTCCCATCATTGTTGAATTAAAAGCAAATGCTACCCCTGTGAAGGTAAAGCAGTACCCCATGAGTCAGGAGGCCCGGAAAGGAATCATGCCACACATACAGTGCCTCCTAAAGGTAGGGATTCTTAAAAAGTGCTGGTCCCCATGGAATACTCCCCTGCTGCCTGTGAAAAAGCCCGGGGGAAGAACGGACTTTAGACCTGTCCAAGATCTTCGTGAAGTCAACAAACGGGTGAGTGACATTCATCCCACTGTCCCTAACCCATACACCCTCCTGAGCGGCTTGCCACCAGACTACATCTGGTATAGAATCTTGGACTTAAAAGATGCCTTCTTCAGTTTGCCTCTGGCCCCCCAGAGCCAAGAGATCTTCGCATTCAAATGGACTGATGAAGACAGTCAAACTGTAGGACAGCTGACCTGGACTCGCCTTCCACAGGGATTTAAAAACTTGCCGACGTTGTTCAACGAGGCTCTAGGCGAGGACCTCTGTGAGTACTGGA
>NW_024075619.1:0-2290 GCF_014754425.2 Oryx dammah
TCCAGTACTCACAGAGGTCCTCGCCTAGAGCCTCGTTGAACAACGTCGGCAAGTTTTTAAATCCCTGTGGAAGGCGAGTCCAGGTCAGCTGTCCTACAGTTTGACTGTCTTCATCAGTCCATTTGAATGCGAAGATCTCTTGGCTCTGGGGGGCCAGAGGCAAACTGAAGAAGGCATCTTTTAAGTCCAAGATTCTATACCAGATGTAGTCTGGTGGCAAGCCGCTCAGGAGGGTGTATGGGTTAGGGACAGTGGGATGAATGTCACTCACCCGTTTGTTGACTTCACGAAGATCTTGGACAGGTCTAAAGTCCGTTCTTCCCCCGGGCTTTTTCACAGGCAGCAGGGGAGTATTCCATGGGGACCAGCACTTTTTAAGAATCCCTACCTTTAGGAGGCACTGTATGTGTGGCATGATTCCTTTCCGGGCCTCCTGACTCATGGGGTACTGCTTTACCTTCACAGGGGTAGCATTTGCTTTTAATTCAACAATGATGGGAGGTCTTTGTTTTGCCAGTCCTACTCCTGCCATCTCAGCCCAGGCCAGAGGGTGTTTCTGGATCCATTGTAGCATAGCCGGGTCCACAGCTGCAGGGGGTTTTGGTGAATATAGTCTGTATGCATCTCTCAGTGCCAGGGATAAAACATGAATTGGTTGTCCAAGCCCATCTGTGACTGATATCCCTCCAGAGTCAAAGTGAATTTGCGCATTGACTTTGGACAATAGGTCTCTTCCTAATAAAGGGGCCGGATATTCCGGGATCACCAGAAATGAGTGGGACACCCGTTGGGCTCCCAAGTCCACTTTTCGTTTAGTAGTCCAGTAATATCTTTTTGTCCCGGTGGCTCCCTGGACCAAGCTAGTCTTCTTGGACATCGGCCTGAAAATTTTGATTGAGGACCGAGTATTGGGCTCCCGTATCCACCATGAAGCTGACCGGTTTCCCCTCCACATTAATAGTTACCCAGGACTCGGGGAGGGGTGCCGGGCCCTGACCCCCCTAATCACTATCTTCTCCTGCATATAAAATGTGGGTACCCGAAGGAGACTCTTCTTTTCTTACAGTCCTCTTTTTCAGGTTTCTCTTGGGGCAATCATTTTTCCAGTGCCCTTGCTCTTTGCAATAGGCTCATTGGTCTCTCTTTAGGGTCGGTCTGGCTGGTTTCTCCCTTCCTTTCGGCTGGGTGTCTCGAGTCTTCCAGGAATCAGGTCCCAGTCTTGTCCCTCCAAAGAAAATTTGAGCCAACTCTTTCTGATTTCTTCGGTTTTCCTTAGCTCTAAATTCCCTTTCCTCCCGTCTAATTTGTTCCTCCCTCTCCTCAGGGGTCTCTCTGTTATTAAACACTTTCTCAGCTGCCCTCACCAGATCCTGTATTGACTGTTCTCCTAGCCTCTCTATCCTCTGTAACTTCCTCCTGATATCCAGAGCTGCCTGATTAACAAAGGCTAGCAAGACTGCTGCACGTGACTCATCAGCCTGAGGGTCCATGGGCGTATACTACCTGAAAGCCTCCATTAACCTCTCTAAAAAGGCTGCCGGGCTCTCATTTGGCTCCTGCCTTATCAAATTTACCTTAAACAAATTCGTTGGTTTCCTGGTGGCTGACCGGAGGCCAGCCATCAGAGTCTGGCGCTACACTCAGAGACACTCCCTACCTTCAGTGCGTTCAAAATCCCAGTTCGGTCGCATCAAAGGAAACCCCTCCTCGATTAGGTGGGGCTGCGTGGTGGGTCTTCCATCCACTCCTGGAAC
This sequence comes from Oryx dammah, assembly GCF_014754425.2. NCBI lineage: Eukaryota > Metazoa > Chordata > Mammalia > Artiodactyla > Bovidae > Oryx > Oryx dammah. The sequence goes on from NW_024075619.1 coordinate 1,755, forward strand.
ATGTTTTCATGCTTCCGATAGAATTCACTCCCATTCCTCCGTGGTGAAGCGCACCTGCAACAGCTGCTGACAATCATCTCAAGTAGGACTGTGAGTACCTTGGGGTTTTTCGGAAAAAGAAGGGGTTTGAGATTTCCAGTTATATAAATCATTCGTGGAAAATGGCCAGTACTGGTATGTTCGCTCCCCACCGGGATTTGCTGGCCCCACCCAGACAGGGAATGCCCAAACGGTGGATGAAGGAGCCTCCCAGCTTCCGTCCTCAGACAAGTCTCTGCCCCTTCGAGTCCTTCCCTGAGTTCCTTGGGCCGGCCCCCCTTCCCATGGCGGAGCCGAGGGTTCTGGGTCCCTCCTTTGTTCTACGGACGACACCTGCGGTAACTGCGGGGGCAAGGGTGGCTGCATATATGGGAGAGGTGAGATTTCAGTGTCTAAGTCAATCAGGCTAGGATATAAAGAGGATTCCTGGAGTATCGGCTTCTTCTTCTGACTCTCCCGATCTTCATGGTCAGTCATTACAGACAAAAGGGTGGAAG
>NW_024075620.1:0-761 GCF_014754425.2 Oryx dammah
GGAATTCTCCAGGCAAAAGTACTGGACTGGGTTGCCACGTCCTTCCCCAAACTTGGTGGGTATCAAAACCCAAGCCTAGGGACTTCCCTGGTGGTCCAGTGATTGAGAATCTGCCTTCCAATGCAGGCAACGTGGGTTTGAGCCGTGGTTGGGGAACTAAGATCCCACATGCCAGAGGGCAGGAGACCCGACAGACAAAGGATCCTGCATGCCACAGCTAAGACCCCAGGCAGCCAATAAGTAAATAGACACAAATACTTTTAAAAACTCTATGCTATTTACATTCTTCTGGATATACTTGAAAGCGTGGCGTTGACAGTGTTATTTAGTTATGGACACACCATGAGACTTCCTGCAGGATCTTAGTTGCCTGACCAGGGACTGAACCCAGGTCACCAGAGTGAAAGCACTGAGCACCACCCACTGGTCTGCCAGGGAATTCCTAGTTTCTTTGACTTAAAGGGTTTATTTTCATTGTATGCCAAAAACTACATCCTTTGCCGTGTTTACGCTTATGACAAAAACAGTTTGGAAGTCAGTGTTGAAATGTCTGCAAGAAATCAGGGGCAAGGAAGGAACATTGTGACTGCTTATTTATGCTTCTAGGCTTCCCTGGTGGCTCAGACAGTAAAAAATCTGCCTGCAGTACAGGAGACCGGGCTTTGATCCCTGGGTCAGGAAGAGCTCCTCCAGAAGGGAATGGCTATCCACTCCAGTCTTCTTGCCTGGAGAACTCCATGCACAGAGGAGCCTGGGGAGCT
>NW_024075620.1:771-2289 GCF_014754425.2 Oryx dammah
CTAGGCCCCTCCGTCCGTGGGACTTTCCAGGCAAGAGTACTGGAGTGGGGTGCCATTGCCTTCTCCGCCCAGGCTGCTGAACGTGTCCCTGTTAAGCAGTGACTACTAGAGGGCTTTAGAAAAGTACCGATGTTCTGGTTGATTCTGCCCGTCTTACTCCATACCCACAGAATCTGTATCTCTACAACTGGGACCAGGGAGTCAACGTTATGAAAGGTCTCAGATATTTCTAAGGAGCAGCTGTGTAGCCAGGCAAATCACCCTACCATCAACCCTGTTTCGGCGGGCTTCATTGTGTCCTGCACAATCCATGTGTGGAGGGGACTTTCTCAAGGGGCCAGTGGCTAAGACTCTGCACTCCCAGTGCAGGGGGCTGGGCTTCGGTCCCCGGTCAGGGACCTAGATCCCACGTGCCGCCAGGAAGGCCGAAGACGTCACGTGCCACAACTAACACCTGGTGCAGTCAAATAAATTCATACAGTTTTAAACAGTATCTGCGGAAGGCCTAACCCCCAGCACTTTGGAATGCAACCGTATTTGGACATAATACCTTCAAGGAGGTGATGACGTCCAAACGAGGTCACTTAGGGTGGGCCCTAGTCCAGTCTGATGGTTCTCCGCATAAAAAGGGAGAGGGCAACTCCCTGGCAGGCCAGTGGTTAGGGTTCAGAGCTTTCCCTGCCAGGGGCCCAAGTTCCTTCCCTGGTCTGGAAGCTAAGACCCAGAGGCCAAGCAGCATGGCCAGGAAAAAAAAAAAAAAAAAAGAACAGAAAAAGAGGAAATTAAGACACACAAGACGTCAAGCATGCTTGGACATAAAGAGACAGGAGGACACGAGAATGCAGCTGTCTGCACATCAAGGAAAGAGACCTGAGGAGACACCACACTGTCAGCACCTTGATCCCGGATTTCTCGCCTCCACAACTGGGGGTGAGAAACAAACAAACAAAAAAACCAATTTCCTTTTGTTTAAGTGTGCGGTATTTCTGGTGTACTTTAACACGTTCTTTAGATCAGGGGTCCCTAGAGAGGGCTCACCTCAAGGACAGGGAGGGGGTATGCAGGTGATGACTCAGTTCCCAGGTGACCCCCACCCATCAACAAATGCCCACCCACCCAGATTTGGCAGGACGCCGCCTGCTCCTGTGGACCACTTCTTGCACACCACTGCTGCGAAAGGTCCCCGCCCAACTCTCTTTCTAGCCCCAAATTTATTTTGACTTCTCTCCTAGACTATGAGGGACAGAACCGTGAGAACAGAGCCAGGCCTTTGCTCAAACCATCCTGGATGTGAAGGGGAGTGTGTGTTTGAAACCAACCCCCCACCCCCGCAAAAAGAAGGCAGAGAAACCACTCCTGTCTAGCAGAACACACTGAAGCTCATCAGCAGATGTAGAGAAAAGCCTTCCCATGTCAGGTTAGGAAGAAGCAGAGGGCATGAGTTCAACCTCTTCTGCAGGGAAGGGTTTCAGGAAGGAGGACAGCATGCTTTCTGTAGGTGGGTTGAGAGCAGATGAA
>NW_024075622.1:0-2288 GCF_014754425.2 Oryx dammah
TCATTCACATATTTTAGCAGTAACTAGTGTATATACATTTACCAAAATATTTAACTACAACATCCATATCACAGCATTTTTTCCACAAATAGATGGCTCTTTGAATAGAACATTCTGACAAATGGACCACTTGTTTTTTCAAAATATCATGCATATAGATTATAAATTTCCAAACATTGCCTTTCCTATGTAAAAAACTGGCTTCAACTTTGAAAATTTTGTCCTACAATCTCAAGTGGGTGCTCCCCTTGAGCAAGTTCATTTTTCATACTGTGATATAAAATATCTTAATCTAGAGAATTATTCTAGTACTTTGTTCCAGACTGAGTCGAAACCTATTAAAGAGTATATTTATCTAAAGAATTTCAAGTATGCTCTAAAATTATTTTCCTTAAGTAGAAAAACTTGTGCTTCATCTGTGGGATAATCATTTGGCCTAGCGATGACTTTTTTATTGAGATACAGTTGACATAAAATTGTATCAGTTTCAGATTTATAACCTTTTGACTTGATTTTTGTATATGTTGGAGAAATGATTACCACAATATGACTAGTTAACATCCATCCCCACAAACAGTTTCTTTTTTTTTCTTATGAGAACTTTTAAGATTGCTCTCTTAGCAACTTTAAAATGTATAATACAGGATTGTTAACTGTGGTCACTATATTGTGTATTACATCCCCATTAATAATTTACTATATAAAAAAGAGTTTGTACCTTTGGTCTTTCTTTATCCACTTAGTCCACCACCTACCATATTCCTCTGGAAACCACCGATCTGTATTATTTGTGAGTTTGGAATCTGTTTACTGGTTTGTTTGTTTTTAGCTTTTAAATATAAATGAGATCATACACTGTTTCTCTGTTCAACTTATTTCACCTACCATAATGCCTTGAAGGTCCGTGCATGTTGTCATAAATGGCAAGATTTCTTTCCTTTTTATGCCTATATAATATCCCATTGTGGGGTGTGTGTGTGTGTGTGTGTGTGTGTGTGTGTGTGTGTGGTGTGTGGTGTGTGGTGTGTGTGTGTGTTTCCTATCTTCTTTATCCATTCATTCATTGATAGACATTTAAGCTATTCCCATGTCTTGAGTACTGTAAATAATGGTGCAGTAAACATGGAGGTTCATATAACTTTTCAAGTTTTTGTTTTTGTTTCCATTGGACAACTACCTAGTTTTTTGAAGAATCTGCATTCTGTTTTCTATGATGGCTGCACCAAGTTTCATTCTCACCAACAGTGCAAAACAGTGTTTTGTTTTTTTTTTTCCCCATATACCTTCCAAAACTTCTCTGTTGTCCTTTTAATAGTTGCCATTCTAATAAGTGTGAGGTAATATCTCACTGTGATTCTGATTTTCATTTCCCTGATAATTAGTGACACTGTGCATCTTCTCAAGTATCCATAAGCCTAGCCATTTATATTTCTTCTTTGGAAAAATGTCTATTCAGAACCTCTGCCCAATTTTAGTCAAATTGTTTGATTTTGATATTGAGTTTTATGAGTTTGTATATTTGAATAGTAACTTATCAAATATATGATTTGCAAGTATTTTCTTCCATTCATTGATTGTATTTTTATTTTGTTTATGGTTTTCTTTGCTGTGCAGAAACTAATTAGTTTAATATTGTCACAATTATTTGTTTTGGCTTCTGTTGCCTTTGCTGTTGATATCAAATCCAAAAGCAAATCACCAAACCTAAGTAAAGTAGGTTAACATTCATATTTTCCTCTAGGAGTTTTAAGAACTCAGCCTTTACATTCGGTTCTTTAATTCATTTGAGTTAATTTTTGTGTAAGGTATAAGAGAGTTCAGTTCAGTTCAGTTCAGTCTCTCAGTTGTGTCCAACTCTTTGCGACCCCGTGAATCACAGCATGCCAGGCCTTCCTGTCCATCACCAACTCCCAGAGTTCACCCAAATTCATGTCCATCTAGTCGGTAATGCCATCCAGCCATCTCATCCTCTGTCGTCCCCTTCTTCTCCTGCCTCCAATCCCTCCCAGCATCAGAGTCTTTTCCAATGAGTCAACACTTCGCATGAGATGGCCAAAGTACTGAAGTTTCAGCTTTAGCATCAATCCTTCCAAAGAAATCTCAGGGCTGATCTCCTTCAGAATGGATTGGTTAGATCTCCTTGCAGTCCAAGGGACTCTCAAGAGTCTTCTCCAGCACCACAGTTCAAAAGCATCAATTCTTTGGCACTCAGCTTTCTTCACAGTCCACCTGTCACATCCATACATGACCACTGGAAAAACCATAGCCTTGACTAGACGGACCTTTGT
>NW_024075623.1:0-1507 GCF_014754425.2 Oryx dammah
TGGGCCTTAGGTGTAAAGGCAAGGCAGGAGAGGAGCTGAGGCCAGGAAGCCGCCAGTGGCGTCTCCAAGCCTGGGGCAGCATGCTCCTTCCTCGTCAGGAACACAAGCAACGAGGCATTTCTGGGCAAGTGTCGCCCAGAGCAGAGCAGCCTAACACCAGGGACTCTGCCAAATCGGTCCTTTGAGCAGAGCTGGAGTACAGCCATTCTGGAGGCGCACTTGGGATTTCTCAGCCAGGCCTTGCTGACACTCCCAGCTGGGCTGCCTGGTCTTCCACCAAGGAGTCTTGCTTTCCAGCGAGCTCTGCACTCGGCTTCCATGCGGGGGCACCAAGCGCCACCGGAATTCTTGGCTCCGGATCTGCTTCCCTGAGCTGGGGCTGAGGGCGGGACTCAGAACCAAAGGGGCAGTCCCCAAACACTTGCACGCGTCTGTGCTGGGGAGGAGAGCCCTAGGGAAACTTGGTGTGTCAAGGACTGGCAGGCGAGCAGGGTCTCAGCCTCCGCGTTCTGGGGCTTCCCCCCCCACCCAGGGGCCCTGGGAGCCTGGTGCTCTCCGTGCTGCGCTGAGTCCGGGCAGCCAAGCCCCATCGGGAGAAGCCTGGCAGTTGGGCTTCCCTCCCGTCTGACACCGTGCTAAGTGCAGGAGCCCATGGCAGCGTGAAATCCACCGGCCCCTAAAGCCTCCCCAATGGTGCCTGGGCCCTAGCTGCAAAGGCAAGGCAGGAGAGAAGCTGAGGCCAGGAAGGCGCCAGTGGCATATCCCAGCCTGAGGCAGCATGCTCCTTCCTTGTCAAGAACACTAGCAACGAGGCAATTCTGGGCAAGTGTCACCCAGAGCAGAGCAGCCTCACCCCAGGGACTCTGCCAGATTGGGCCGCTGAGCAGAGCTGGAGCTCTGCCGTTCTGGAGGCGCACTTGGGATTTCCCAGCCAGGCCTTGCAGACACTCGCAGCTGGGCTGCCTGCTCTTCCACCAAGGAGGCTTGCTTTCCAGCGTGCTGTGCACGCGGCTTCCATGCGGGGGCGCCAAGAGCCTCCCGGAATTCTTGGCTCCCGGATTGCTTAACTGAGCTCGGGCTGTGGGCGGGTGCTTAGAACCGCAGGTGCAGTCCCCAACTCCTTGCACGCATCTGTGCTGTGGAGGAGATCTCTAGGGAAACTCGGTCTGTCAAGCACTGGCAGGAGAGCAGGGTCTCAGCCTCCGCTTTTTGGGGCTGCCTCCCCCACCCAGCGGCCCTGTGAGCTGGTGTTCTCCGTGCTGCGCTGAGTCCGGGCGGCCAAGCACCAGCGGGAGAAGCCTCGCAGTTGGGCTTCCCTCCCGTCTGACACAGTGCTAAGTGCTGGAGTCCTTGGCAGGGTGAAAGCCACCGGCCCCTAAAGCCTCCCCAGGGCGCCTGGGCCCTAGGTGCAAAGGCAAGGCAGGATAGGAACGGAGGCCAGGAAGGCGCCAGTGGCGTCTCCCAGCCTGGGGCAGCATGCTCATTCCTGGGCAGGAACACTAGCTGC
>NW_024075623.1:1607-2288 GCF_014754425.2 Oryx dammah
CTAAGTGCTGGAGCCCTTGTCATGGTGAAATCCACCAGTCCCTAAAGCCTCCCCAAGGGCGCCTGGGCCCTAGATGCAAAGGCAAGGCAGGAGAGAAGCTGAGGCCAGGAAGGCGCCAGTAACGTCTCTGAGCCTGGGGCAGCATGCTCATTCCTGGGCAGGAACACTAGCTGCGACGCAAGTCAGGGCAAGTGTCGCACAGCGTAGAGCAGCCTCACACCAGGGACTCTGCCAGATCGGGCCTCTGAGCAGAGCTGGAGCTCTGCCGTTCTGGAGGCGCACTTGGGATTTCCCAGCCAGACCTTGCAGACGCACGCAGCTGGGCTGCATGCTCTTCCCCGAGGAGGCTCGCTTTCCAGCGTGCTGTGCATTCGGCTTCCTTGCGGGGGCGCAAGCCCCTCCCGGAGTTCTTGGCTCCGGGGCTGCTTCCTCGAGCTCGGGCTGAGGGCGAGAGCTTAGAACCGCAGGGGCAGTCCCAAACCCCTTGCACGCCTCTGTGCTTGGGAGGAGAGCCATAGGGAAACTCGGTCTGTAAAGCACTGGCAGGCGAGCAGGGTCTCAGCCTCCACGTTGTGGCGCTGCCTCCCCCAACCAGGGGCCTGGAAGACTGGTGCTCTCCGTGCTGCGCCTATCACGGGCGGCCAAGCCCAAGCGGGAGAAGCCTTGCAGTTGGGCTTCCTT
>NW_024075624.1:0-2288 GCF_014754425.2 Oryx dammah
GCTTTGGCATAGTCAATAAAGCAGAAATAGATGTTTTTCTGGAACTCTCTTGCTTTTTCAATGATCCAGCAAATGTTGGCAGTTTGATGTCTGGTTCCTCTGCCTTTTCTAAAACCAGCTTGAACATCTGGAAGTTCACGGTTCCCATATTGCTGAAGCCTGGCGTGGAGAATTTTAAGCATTACTTTAGTAGCGTGTGAGATGAGTGCAATTGTGCTGTAGTTTGAGCATTCTTTGGCACTGCCTTTCTTTGGGATTGGAATGAAAACTGACCTTTTCCAGTCCCATGGCTACTGCTGAGTTTTCCAAATTTGCTAACATATTGAGTGCAGCACTTTCACAGCATCATCGTTGAGGATTTGAAATAGCTCAACTGGAATTCCATCACCTCCACTAGTTTTGTCAGATATAGGATTCTTGATTAATAGATTTTTTTTTTTTTTAGCACTTTGAATATAGCAGCCCACTGCCTTCTGGCCTCCTAAGTTTCTGATGGGAAATCTAACCATCTTATTCAGGATCCCTTTTATGTGGCATGCTATTTGTCTCTTGATTGTTGCAAAATTCTCTTTGGCTTTGGCTTTTGTCATTTGATTTTCATGTGTCTCACCGTGGGTCTCTTAAAGTTACCCTGCTTGGAGTTTGTTGAGCTTTGTGTCTTTCATCAGATTTGAGTTTCACCCATTATTTCCTCAGATAGTCTCCCTGCCCCTTTCTCTCACTTTTCTTCTTCAAGAACTCCCATAGTGTGTATGTTCACCTGCTGGATAATGTTCCGTAGGTTCCGTAGCCTCTGTACCTCTTCAATTTTTTTCCTTTGTGATCCTCTGATCGATCATTGATCTTATCTTCAAGTTGGCTATTTCTTACACCTGCTGCAGTTTACCTTTAAATCCCTCTGATGACTTCATTTCAGTTATTGTATTTTTCAGCTCTGAAAAAATAAGTTTTTTGGTTTCCTTTTAGATTTTCTAGCTATTTATTGATATTGACATTTTGTTGATACATAGTTTTCTTGGCTTTTTCCACAACTTCAATTCTTTGATCATGAATACTATTGTTTTAATTTCTTTTTCTAGGAGATCTGCTGTCACTTTTTGTTTCAGTGATAGTTTCTATTGGTTTATTTTTCTTTTTTGAAAGGGCCATATTTTCCTATTTCTTTGTATGCCTTGCAGTTTTTTTTTTTTTGTTGTTGTTGTTGTTGTTGGATACTGGACATTTTTATTTAATATTGTGATCTCTCTGGAAATCTGATTCTGTCCCTGTCCCAGAGTTTCTTGGGTTTTGTTTTTGTTTTTAAATGATGTAAGCTGTGTCTGTCCCAGGAATCAGCCTGAGGTGTAAAAGACTTGAGGGGTCTTCTCAAGTCTTTTCTGAGCCTGTGCCTTCCCCTGAGCATGTGCAGTGACTTTCTAGTCACCCTCATTTATGCAGTTGCCTTTGAACGGCCTAGTATTAGATGTCTGGCTCCTAAGAGGGATGCAGAGGAAAATGAAGGAGAGAGGAAAGGTGCTGGTCTGTTTAATCCCCTGAAAGTCACTTTAGGCAGAGGAGGATGTCATTACAACAAAGGATGAGGTGGTATAAAAATGGCCACAGCCTCTTTGACTGTCTCCCTGTGATCAGAAGCAGCAATCAGCAGTCATAGCACAGATTGACAATATTTGGAAGACAGGGTCTTTGTTCATCCTGGCTCCTACAAGCTGTTCTAGGAATATGCACACAACTGTCTGCCATAGTACTTGAGGGATGAGATATGGGTTGCTGCCATTATGCCCAGAGTTAAAATTGAACAAAATCAATATTAAAGCAATTTTCTGTCCAAGTCTTCCCCTGGAAGTTGCAAATCTTCAACAGACTCCACAGTTCCAAAATTGTTCCATCAGATAGGTAATGATGGTATAACTATTGTCTCTGTAAGAAGGTAGATGTCTGGTGCCCTGCCGTCTTCTGAGAATCCTCTCTGTAATAGATATTTTTTGAGGTGGAATTCAAATGTGCAGTTAGCCATTTTAATATATGGGGAACACATGTACAATCGTGGTGGATTCAAGTCAATGTATGGCAAAACCAATACAATATTGTAAAGTAATTAGGCTCCAATTAAAATAAATAAATTTATATTAAAAAATAAAAATAAATAAAAATTAAAGAGAAGTTGAATATAACATAAAAGCAAATAAGACTAAAGAAAAATTTTTTAAAAATCAATTGATAAAAGCAATGCTCAGCATGATCTCTGGTTTGTCAATAAATATATATGCATAGAAAAAAAGATGACAAGG
>NW_024075626.1:0-387 GCF_014754425.2 Oryx dammah
GAGGCGTCTCAAGGCAAATCACCCCTTCCCTCTTGAACTTCGAAACGGTCCTTCACACCCTTGCTGCAACTCAAGAAGTTCCCCGACATACCTGGCTCCACTCGAGTGGAACACCGAGGGTCCCGTCCACATCAATAGGAGCCCCATTTCCTCCTCAAAGCTCCAGATAAGGGTTCCTTTCCCTGCTTCGTCGGGAAAGGATTCCCGGCTTTGCTGAAGCATCTCGGAGGCGGCGCACTCCACAGGAAAGACGAGAGGAACTCCAGGAGTCGTGCCACCCTTCCCAATGTGCACAAAATGTCTCAGTCCACTCCAGAAGAACCTGATTGCCCTGCATTTCCTCGACATGCACGCCGAGGAACGACTCACACCACAGTGGCACGTGTG
>NW_024075626.1:487-959 GCF_014754425.2 Oryx dammah
GGGTCCCAGAGGTCCCCGTCGTAACTCCAGAAGGTCCTGCCGCAACTCGAGAAAATCCAGGAGGTTCTCCCCTCCAGGCGAGATGAGGCCCTTTTCCGCTGAGGCGTCTCAAGGCAAGTCACCCCTTCCCTCTTGAACTTCGAAACGGTCCTTCACACCCTGGCTGCAACCCAAGAATTTCCCCGACATACCCGCCTCCACACAAGAGGAACACCGACGGTCCCGCCCACATCAAGAGTAGCCCCGTTTCCTCCTCAAAGCTCGAGATGAGGGTTCCTTTCCCTGCTTCGTCGGGAAAGGATTCCCGGCTTTGCTGTCGCATCTCGGAGGCGGCGCTTTCCACAGGAATGTCGAGAGGAACTCCACGGGTCGTGCCACCATTCCCAATGTGCACAAAATGTCTCAGTCCACTCCAGAAGAACCTGATTTCACTGCACTTCCTCGACATGCACGCCGAGGATGGACTCACACC
>NW_024075626.1:1059-1762 GCF_014754425.2 Oryx dammah
ACGGCTGCTCCAGCTCGTGAGGAAAGCGGACGTGCATGACCCCACTCGAGATGAGGACTGACTCCCCTGTTTAGCCCCCAAATGACCCCAAGATCCATGTCAGCCCTGGAAGGGAATCCTCAGGTTCCGTCATAGACTCCACATGAGGGCTTAGGCCCCGGTACCGAATTCAGAGGAATCCCGACAGGCCCCTCGCAACTCGCATGCAGACTGGCCTGTCCTGAGGCCACAAGGGAGGGTCCCAGAGGTCCCCGTCGTAACTCGAGAAGGTCCCGATGCACCTCGTGAAAATACAGGAGCTTCTCCCCTCCAGGCGAGATGAGGCCCTTTTCCGCTGAGGCTTCTCGAGGCAATTCACCCCTTCCCTCTTGAAATTCGAAAGGGTCCTTCACACCTTTGCTGCCACTCAAGAAGTTCCCCGACATACCCCCATCCATCGAGAGGATCACCGACGGTCCCGCCCACATTAAGAGGAGCCCCGTTTCCTCCTCAAAGCTCGAGATGAGGGTTCTTATCTCTGCTTCGTCGGGAAAAGTTTCCCGGCATTGCTGTCGCATCTTGGAGCCCGTGCTCTCCACAGGAATGTCGAGAGGAACTCCAGGGGTCGTGCCACCATTCCCAATGTGCACAAAATGTCTCAGTCCACTCCAGAAGAACCTGATTTCCCTGCACTTCCTCGTCGTGCATGTCGAGGAAGTGCAGG
>NW_024075626.1:1862-2287 GCF_014754425.2 Oryx dammah
GGCACATGTGACAGCCCTGTCGCAAAGCCTCGTGGGAAAGCCTCAAAAGAATGCCACAGATCCCTGTATCAAGGCGCGGGGAAGACTGCTACGGCTGCTCCAGCTCGTGAGGAAAGCGGACGTGCATGTCCCCTCTCGAGACGAGTACTGACTCCCCTGTGGAGCCCCAAGAAGGACACCAAGATCCATGTCAGCACTGGAGAGGAATCCTCAGGTTCCGTCATAGACTCCACACTAGGTCTTAGGCCCCGGCACTGACTGCAGAGGAATCCCGACAGGCACCTCGCAACTCGCATTGAGACTGGGCTGTCCTGAGGCCACAAGGGAGGGTCCCAGAGGTCCCCGTCGTAACTCGAGAAGGTCCCGCTGCAACTCGAGAAAATCCAGGAGGTTCTCCACTCCAGGCGTGATGAGGCCCTTTTCCG
>NW_024075627.1:0-2287 GCF_014754425.2 Oryx dammah
TCAGAATGCAGGTGAGCATCTTTTCAAAGGTATGCTTTAACTCAAAAGTTTATTAAGTGATGGGTGTTTTGGAGAGTGCTTGGTAACCTCCAACTGATCTTCAGTTAAGTGCAGCTTATACACAGAATCTTAATCCTCAAATAGAAAGATGGCTTTTCTTGCTAGAGATCGCAGAGCAGAGGCTAAGTGAGCTCACTTCAGGACCATGACTACACTTAGCCTGTGTCACATCTGTCATTTCCAGCCTTCTCTTTAAAAGTCCTTTATTAATGTACAAGACAGTGACCTAAATCTGATATAAGTAGGCTAGTTGGGTGGGATCACTTTGGAGTGTTGACATTTAAGTAGTTCTCTCTTTATGAGACTACAGGTGATTATATACTCCCAAAGTTTTAGGACAAATGAAATTGTCCATGGCCTTTCCTCCCCCCACCACCACTGCCCCCAGTAAACCATCAGTATCCTTTAGAAATTAAAACATTTTAGTGTTTAAATTAAAACCGCCCAAGGGTGTGTCAAGCCTGGAATATTTTCAGATTGCATACCTCTGTTTCTGTTGTTGTTGTTTGTTTGTTTGTTTTAATTGGAAAAGAGCTCCAGTGGGACTCTATCAGAGCGGTAAACATGCCAGAAAGCCAGCTATTTGCTATTGCAAGATCAGAGCGGATCATCCCTGTGTACCAGCCCCAAGCTTGCTGTGTCCTGCATCTGACATAGATGGCGATTTGATTCTTACATGATATTATACATATTTCAATGCCATTCTCCCAAATCATGCTTGGGGCTGGTACACGGGGATGACCCAGAGAGATGTTATGGAGAGGGAGGTGGGAGTGGGGTTCATGTTTGGGAATGCATGCACACCCATGGTGGATTCATGTCAATGTATGGCAAAACCAATACAGAATTGTAAAGTAAAATAAAGTAAAAAATAATAATAATAATAATAAATTAAATTAAAAAAATAAAATAAAATCATTTAAGCACCCCCCCCCCAAAAAAAAAGATGAGAGAGGAAAAAGACCTTTTCATGGTTGTCCTTTGCCTATGGAGCTATCGAGCTAGCACAACAACAAAGAAAGAATACTTTTTAATCACATGGCGGCAATGAGAGGCACTAAACTTGCTTTTGTAGGTTAGAAGCCTTTCCTGTGGGATCTCTGCCTTTTAGAAGGGCCAAGCTCCAAACCACTTCTGTCTCTGCAAGGGGAAGGGGCAGTGGCTGTGACTGATATCCAAAAGCTTGTCCTAGGCAATGATGGGGGCTCCTCACTCTAGGTAGAGATCTGCTCCCAGCCCCACCCTGTGTTCCTGCCCAGGACTTTGGCTGAATTCTTTCCCAAAGGAGCAAGAGGGCCAGTCAGTTGTGTAATGACCAAGACACCCCCACCCCCAGGCAGAAAAATCAGCCTATCAGCACACTTTTCCTTTCACACTCCTTGGTTGTCACGGACCCACAGTTAACTGACATTTTCCCTTAGAATAATCAAGAACTCCTGTCTTTTCTGGGTGATAGAAATCTAAAAGTGATAGGCATGGAGTCATGCAGCAGAAGCAGGCTGGGCCCTAGAAGAGGTGTGGTCATTAAGGGCTTCCTTGGTGGCTCAGATAGTAAAGGACATGCGTGCAGTCCTGGAGGCCCAGATTTCTTTCCTGGGTCGGGAAGATCCCCTGGGGAAGGAAATGGCAACCCACTCCAGCATGCTTGCCTGGGATATCCCATGGACAGAGGAGCCTGGTGGGCTACAGTCCATGAGGTTGCAAAAGAGTGGGACATGACTTAGCGACTTCACTTCCAGTCCTTATTAAAAGTGTGTGACGTTGCGTCCAGGCACATCGTCTGAGGTCAGGGATGCTGACTTGCACCAGTGTTTTTTGTGTGAACACGAGAGTACCTTCTCTGGGGCTACATGTTCATCTCTCCAGTTCCTGGGGCCTCTGCAGTCAGAGCTGGCCCCCTTCTCACAGATCAATATTCTTGTGGTCACACCTTCTCCGCTGCTCAATGCTTCTGGCTCTAACCTGCACTCTGGCCAGCCCTTCTCACTCTCTGTCCTCGTTCAGCAAAATTCTGCCTATTCCTGGGCCTATTCCTTGGCTAAAACTGTTCTCCAAAATTTCCCTGTTGCCTGTTGAAATCCTGCCCTCCACACTCATAGCCCAGTTCCTCACAGTAGATGCACTCTGAAAGGCAGTGTTTTTCAAACTCTACTCACTTGTATTTATTATTCTTGGCATTCCCAAGACCTGATCATACAATTACTGCCTTAATATATTTTTTATCTGA
>NW_024075628.1:0-2287 GCF_014754425.2 Oryx dammah
GCATTCTTCTCCTTTACTCTCATATGCTTGGGTAATTTTCCCACTTCAGCAGTGGATGGGCACAGTCATTGATTCTAACTTCCAGATAGATTGATGAAGAGGTCTGCAAAATCTACTCATTTCCTCTCTGTTGTTCAGTGTCTCACTCTAGACATGTCTTTCTTTTCCTTTCAAAATTCATTCTCTGTCTTCCTTTATCTCTTTCTCTCTGTCTCTCCTGTGGATGGATGGATGCCTTTGAATGCGCATGGATATTGTTAGCTTAGGGTTAGGCTTTAGGGATAGGTTAGAGTGAGATCAAGTGGTTAGGTTGGAGTTGATGTTGGGGGATGGGACAAGGGTGTTGTGTTTTCTCTTGGAGACTTGAGTGCTGTTTGTTCTTAGTGTATTTTACATTGGAACCGCTTATCAGATACATGACTTGAAAGTCATCTCTTATGTTCAGTTTACTATCTTTTTTATTTGTGAAAGCTTGATTCCATGGTGGCTCAGATGGTAAAGGGTCTGCCCACAATGTGGGACCCTGGTTTGATCCCTAGGATGGGAAGATCCCCTGGAGAAGGGAATGGCAACCCACTCCAGTACTCTTGCCTAGAAAATTCCATGGATGGAGGAGCCTGGTGGGCTACAGCCCATGGAGTCACAAAGAGTTGGACACGATTGAGTGACTTCACTTTACTTGCGGTTGACACACATATCTGTAGTTTCAACAAAACTAAAGGTTTTGTGCGAGTGCAGGAGGGCCTAGAGGAGCTACTGGGCGTTCAAGGTCAGGAGGGGAGGCCCTGATGAGATTCCCCCTCATCCAAGGTAAGGACGAGTGGCTGCACTTTGCTTGAGCAGCCGTGAATAGATACCCCACGACCAAAGTAAGAGAAACTCAAGTAAGAGGGTTGGTGTTGTGAGACAGCATCAGAGGGCAGACAAACTGAGATCATAAACAGAGACAAGTAGCCAATCTGACCACATGGACCACAGCCTTATCTAACTCAATGAAACTAGGCCATGCCGTGAGGGGCCACCCAAGACGAACTGGTCATGATGGAGAGGCTGACAGAATGTGGTCCACCGGAGAAGGGAATGGCAAACCACTTCAGTATTCTTGCCTTGAGAACCCCATGAACAGTATGAAAAGGGAAAATGAGAGGATACAGACCGAGAAACTACCAGGTTGGTTAGTGCTCAATATGCTGCTGGAAATCAGTGGAGAAATAACTACAGAAAGACTGAAAGGATGGAAGCCAAAGCAAACACAACATGCGCTTGTGGATGTGACTGGTGAAACAAGCAATGTCCGATGCTCTAAAGAGTAATATTGGATAGTAACCTGGAATGTTAGGTTCAGGAATCAAGGAAAAGTGGAAGTGGTCAACAGGGGATGGCAAGAGTGAACACTGACATTCTAGGAATCAGGGAACTAACAGGGGACAGGGATGGGTGAATTTTAATCAGATGACCATTATATCTACTACTGAGGGCAGGAATCCATTAGAAGAAAGAGAGTAGCCATCATGGTCAACAAAATAATCTGAAGGGCAGTACTTGGATGTCCTCTCAAAAACGACAGAATGCTCTCTGTTCCTTTCCAAGGCAAACCATTCAATATCAGGTAATCCAAGCCTATGCCCCAACCAGTAATGCTGAAGATGTTGATGTTGAATGGTTCTATGAAGACTTTAAAGATCTTTTCGAACTAACACCCAATAAAGTTGTCCTTTTCATTCTAGAGGACTGGAATGTAAATGTAGGAAGTCAAGAAACACCTGGAATAATAGGCAAATTTGGCCTTGGAGTACGGAATGAAGCAGGGCAAATAATAGAATTTTGCCAAGAGAATGCACTGGTCATAGCAAACACACTCTTCCCACAACAAAAGAGGACTCTACACATGGACATCATCAGATGATCAACACTGAAATCAGGCTGATTACATTCTTTACAGCCAAGGTGGAGAAGTTCCATACAGTGTGCAAAAACAGATGGGGAGCTGACTGGCTCAGATCATAAACTTCTTATTGCTAAATTCAGACTTAAAGTGAATAAATTAGGAAAAAACATTAGACAATTCAAGTATGACCTAAATCAAATCCCTGATGATTATACAGTGGAAGTGAGAAATAGATTTAACAGAATAGATGTGATAGAGTGCCTGATGACCTATGGGCGGAGTTTCGTGACATTGTACAGGAACAGGGATCAAGATAATCCCCAAGGAAAAGAAATGCAAAAGAGTGAAATGATTAACTGAGAAGGCCTTACAAATAGCTGTGAATAGAAGAGAAGAGAA
>NW_024075629.1:0-2287 GCF_014754425.2 Oryx dammah
GCATTCTTCTCCTTTACTCTCATATGCTTGGGTAATTTTCCCACTTCAGCAGTGGATGGGCACAGTCATTGATTCTAACTTCCAGATAGATTGATGAAGAGGTCTGCAAAATCTACTCATTTCCTCTCTGTTGTTCAGTGTCTCACTCGAGACATGTCTTTCTTTTCCTTTCAAAATTCATTCTCTGTCTTCCTTTATCTCTTTCTCTCTGTCTCTCCTGTGGATGGATGGATGCCTTTGAATGCACATGGATATTGTTAGCTTAGGGTTAGGCTTTAGGGATAGGTTAGAGTGAGATCAAGTGGTTAGGTTGGAGTTGATGTTGGGGGATGGGACAAGGGTGTTGTGTTTTCTCTTGGAGACTTGAGTGCTGTTTGTTCTTAGTGTATTTTACATTGGAACCGCTTATCAGATACATGACTTGAAAGTCATCTCTTATGTTCAGTTTACTATCTTTTTTATTTGTGAAAGCTTGATTCCATGGTGGCTCAGATGGTAAAGTGTCTGCCCACAATGTGGGACCCTGGTTTGATCCCTAGGATGGGAAGATCCCCTGCAGAAGGGAATGGCAACCCACTCCAGTACTCTTGCCTAGAAAATTCCATGGATGGAGGAGCCTGGTGGGCTACAGCCCATGGAGTCACAAAGAGTTGGACACGATTGAGTGACTTCACTTTACTTGCGGTTGACACACATATCTGTAGTTTCAACAAAACTAAAGGTTTTGTGCGAGTGCAGGAGGGCCTAGAGGAGCTACTGGGCGTTCAAGGTCAGGAGGGGAGGCCCTGATGAGATTCCCCCTCATCCAAGGTAAGGACGAGTGGCTGCACTTTGCTTGAGCA
Source organism: Oryx dammah (assembly GCF_014754425.2). Classification (NCBI taxonomy): domain Eukaryota; kingdom Metazoa; phylum Chordata; class Mammalia; order Artiodactyla; family Bovidae; genus Oryx; species Oryx dammah. Next base: position 843 of record NW_024075629.1, read on the forward strand.
GCCGTGAATAGATACCCCACGACCAAAGTAAGAGAAACTCAAGTAAGAGGGTTGGTGTTGTGAGACAGCATCAGAGGGCAGACAAACTGAGATCATAAACAGAGACAAGTAGCCAATCTGACCACATGGACCACAGCCTTATCTAACTCAATGAAACTAGGCCATGCCGTGAGGGGCCACCCAAGACGAACTGGTCATGATGGAGAGGCTGACAGAATGTGGTCCACCGGAGAAGGGAATGGCAAACCACTTCAGTATTCTTGCCTTGAGAACCCCATGAACAGTATGAAAAGGGAAAATGAGAGGATACAGACCGAGAAACTACCAGGTTGGTTAGTGCTCAATATGCTGCTGGAAATCAGTGGAGAAATAACTACAGAAAGACTGAAAGGATGGAAGCCAAAGCAAACACAACATGCGCTTGTGGATGTGACTGGTGAAACAAGCAATGTCCGATGCTCTAAAGAGTAATATTGGATAGTAACCTGGAATGTTAGGTTCAGGAATCAAGGAAAAGTGGAAGTGGTCAACAGGGGATGGCAAGAGTGAACACTGACATTCTAGGAATCAGGGAACTAACAGGGGACAGGGATGGGTGAATTTTAATCAGATGACCATTATATCTACTACTGAGGGCAGGAATCCATTAGAAGAAAGAGAGTAGCCATCATGGTCAACAAAATAATCTGAAGGGCAGTACTTGGATGTCCTCTCAAAAACGACAGAATGCTCTCTGTTCCTTTCCAAGGCAAACCATTCAATATCAGGTAATCCAAGCCTATGCCCCAACCAGTAATGCTGAAGATGTTGATGTTGAATGGTTCTATGAAGACTTTAAAGATCTTTTCGAACTAACACCCAATAAAGTTGTCCTTTTCATTCTAGAGGACTGGAATGTAAATGTAGGAAGTCAAGAAACACCTGGAATAATAGGCAAATTTGGCCTTGGAGTACGGAATGAAGCAGGGCAAATAATAGAATTTTGCCAAGAGAATGCACTGGTCATAGCAAACACACTCTTCCCACAACAAAAGAGGACTCTACACATGGACATCATCAGATGATCAACACTGAAATCAGGCTGATTACATTCTTTACAGCCAAGGTGGAGAAGTTCCATACAGTGTGCAAAAACAGATGGGGAGCTGACTGGCTCAGATCATAAACTTCTTATTGCTAAATTCAGACTTAAAGTGAATAAATTAGGAAAAAACATTAGACAATTCAAGTATGACCTAAATCAAATCCCTGATGATTATACAGTGGAAGTGAGAAATAGATTTAACAGAATAGATGTGATAGAGTGCCTGATGACCTATGGGCGGAGTTTCGTGACATTGTACAGGAACAGGGATCAAGATAATCCCCAAGGAAAAGAAATGCAAAAGAGTGAAATGATTAACTGAGAAGGCCTTACAAATAGCTGTGAATAGAAGAGAAGAGAA
>NW_024075631.1:0-2285 GCF_014754425.2 Oryx dammah
GGTGGGTATGAAGAGTGCACTCTCCCCATGTCTCCATATGTCCACAATGTGGCTTGTTCTCCTCTCTGCTCCTTCCTGACACTCGTCACCAAGCCCTCACCAGCCGCCTGAACCTCTCACCCTCAACTTCCCATGCAGGGCCCCCCTGAGTACATCCTGAAGCTCCAGGCACGTCCCCGCTTCCCTGGCACTGAGGAGTCTGTGCTGGCTCCATGTGTCCCAGGACCACTCAGGGAACTCAAGCCTGTTCCCTGACACAGACAAGTAGTTAAAGTTCCCTAAAGCTCCCCTCTCCTGGGTGACCCTCAACCCCTCCCAGCACACCCTGGTTATATGGGCCCACAGTGCCTCCTAGTTGCCAGTGGTTCACAGTCTCATGGATTTGCATCCTCTGTCTAAAGCAAGGGTACAAAACCCCCACAAGCTTAATACATACACACACACACACACACACACTCACACATACACACACATTCTAGTGTTCTACTGCCTTCCCATCCTGGCTGAATTAGGGTTGATCTTCAAATCTACTCAGCCTCTAGAAGTTGAAGACTCAATGATCCCACAATTTCACTAAGAGGGAAAAAATTGCTGCATAACTGCAAAGATGGTACTTAGCTAAGATGGAAATAATCACCATAAAATAAACACTCTGAGGATCTCATGTGAATCTACCTGGAAACCTGTATTCCATACCTACCTCTGATTAATCAGATACATATATTTCCAGATTTCTTGTATAAATTAAGCATTTCCAAATTCTAGTTAATACATTTTGTAAAGAGGTTTTATATATACGAACTCATATATTTCTGCACTTATAAAATCTTGATATAATGGGGCAATGGAAGATACATTTTGAATTTGAGAAGATTTTGATGAGGAAGGTGGTGCCAAGCTGGCCGAGTTTAGGTGAGATGCTGAGGAAGTCGGGGGCGGGAGGATGAACACACAAAGCCAGTCTCTCCTTCAGATGGACTCACATGAGATTCGAATGATTGATTGATGATTAACTGAAGCTGATTTCTCTTTGATGACTCCAGACAGCTTGCTCAAAGCAGACCATGTGCAGAGGGCACTTTAAAAGCTTCCGTGTGACTTGGGAAGGGACATGACCCAGATGAGGGAGGAGCAGCATGGGTGTGGTAGAGGGGCCCAGGGAGGTGAGGAGAGGGACATCCTGCCCACCCAAGAAAGGTGGGCAAGAGCGGAGACCACATGAGAGCCAGTCGGGGAGAGCCTTCCAGAAAGACAGCATTGAAGTGAGACAAGGGGATCTGTTTTCATCTAATTTACCAGCAGCCTAACCTCCTGGCAGTCTCAGGCTCAAATGAGGGCTAGCAGTCAGAGGTGGAGAAGCATCTTCTTGGTTCACAGGGAAGATGCAGGGAAAAGACAGAGATGGATGGTGGACACATGTCTCGGAGTCCCTGAGTGAGGTTTGGGTCAACCTAGTCCACACACCTGGGAGAAGGCAATGGCACCCCACTCCAGTACTCTTGCCTGGAAAATCCCATGGACGGAGGAGCCTGATAGGCTGCAGTCCATGGGGTCGCAAAGAGTCAGACACGACTGAGCGACTTCACTTTCACTTTTCACTTTCATGCATTGGAGAAGGAAATGGCAACCCACTCCAGTGTTCTTGCCTGGAGAATCCCAGGGACGGCGGCGCCTGGTGGGCTGCCGTCTCTGGGGTCGAACAGAGTCAGACACGACTGAAGCGACTTAGCAGCAGCAGCAGCAGATCACACACCTAGGGTCACACTGCAGGCACATGGCTAACCAAGCCCTGAGGCTCCCGGTGCTAGGAGCTTTCACTTGGACCCCCTGTCTTTTTGCACAGAGAGGAGGTGGCCGTGCAGCGCTGTGGAGTAACTGCTGGCACAGAAGTACACAGATGTCTGGGAGCGTTTGGCGGACTCCAGCGTGAGAGGGGAGTTCTCTGCGCTTGATCTGGAGACGCTGTAGCCCTCGGGCACGTCTCCTTGCTCTGTGGTGGGAGGCCCAGCCTCAGCCCTTGTCCCAGGTCTAGTCAGTACCAGTACATACTGTCATGGTTCAGATCCTGAGTACATTTCAGTGTCGCCCTCTGTCCTGTTGTCATGACCTGGAATCTGGGGTCCTGAGTGACACCAGAAGGGACCGCCCCTGTGGAGAAGGAGGACCGACGCTGCAGTCACAGCGGACAGGCTTAGTGCTGGGACCCCGAAGGGGACCCTGCCCCCAGGACTCACCTGCCTGCAGGAGACAGAAGACCACACAGCCCAGGAGGCAGGGGCTCATGG
>NW_024075632.1:0-2284 GCF_014754425.2 Oryx dammah
ATCACGAGTGTTTGTTGGGGGCTTGAACATACGCAGGGCCCTGCCAGACCAGTGCCGGGCCCAGGAAGTGGGCTTAGGAGCATTTGCAGGGATGCAACAGGGGCAGATCTCAAATGCTTCAGTGCCAGACTTAAGATGTCAGCTCATGCCTGATATTAGTGGCCATCAACATAGGAAGCACTTAGCCTTGTTCCGTGCAAGACCTGATATTTGGGCACAAGTTTGTCTGTCAGTCCTTCCACGCGGGAAGAAGCTAGCCTGGTTCAGTGCAGAGACCAAGACGTGGGTTCAGAAGTATTTGTCGTGGCCTTGAAGAAGGGCAGGACCCAGCCAGGTGTGGGTAAGCACGGAAAAGAGCCTCAGGAGTATTTGTCGGGGTGGAAGAATGCAGGACCCAGCCTGGTTTGGTGCATTGACTGGGAGGGAAGTTCGGGAGTGTTTGCAAGGGTCTTGCACAAGGCCTGGACCCAGCCTGGGTCAGTGCAGGTCCTTAGATGTCAATTCAGTAGTATCCGTTGAGGCTTTAATTGGGCAGAAATTAGCCTGGTTCAGTACAGGGACCAAGATGCGGGCTCAGGGGGTATTTCATGGTCTTGAACAAGGGCAGGACCAAGCATGGTCCGCATAGGTATCGAAATGTGGGCTCGGGAGCGTTTGTTGGGGTCTTGCACAAAGGCACATCGAACCTTGTTCAGTGCAGCGAGTGCCATGCTGGATTAGTAGTGTTTCCTGTGGGGACTGACCAAGGGCAGGACACACCCTAGTTCAGAGTCAGGGAGTGAGTTGTGGGCTCAGGATTGTAGGTCGGTGATTTGAATATGGCCAGGACTAGCCTGAGATTCAGAGAGAGGCTCAGCAGTGTTGGCCAGCACCTTGAACAAGAACAGGAGCCATCCTAGGTCAGCACAGAGATGACGTAGTGGGCTCAGGAATGTTTGTCGGGGCTTGACTAAAGGCAGGGTCACCCTGTGTGGATTCTGGGAGTGAGATATGGGCTCAAGAATGTTGGTCAGGGCATGGAACCAGTTCAGGACCTAGCAGAATTCAGCTCAAGGACCATGACGTGGATCTAGGATCCATTGTCCGGGGCTTAAAGAAGGCCAGTACTCATTCTGGATCAGTAGAGGGACCGATATGTGGGCTCTGGAATATTTGTCGAGGGCTTGTGCAAGTACAGGGGACACCTGATTCAGTGCAGGGACCGTATGTGGGCTCACGTGTGTGTCTTGTGTCTGAACAAGCGCAGGACCAGCCTAGGTCAGTGATGCGACCTAGATGTGGGCTAAGGTGTTGTTTCTAGGGGCTTGAACAAGTGCAGGATCCAGCTTGGTTCTGTTCAGGGCCACCAATGTGTGGTAAGGAGTGTTTTAGGTGTCATGCACAAGGGCAGGACCTAGCCTGATCCAGTGCATGGACCTAGAGGTGGGCCCAGGAGTATTTTTCTGAAGCTTGGACAACAGATGTGCACTGAGGAGTATTTTCAGAGGCTTTATCCAGTGAAAGATTCAGCCTAGTTCACTGCAGGGACATAGTGTCCTAGGGCTCAGGAGTGTTTGTCGGGTTGTTGTTCAAAGGCATGACCCAGGCTTCTTGAGTGCACTGAGTGGGATGTGAGATGACCTGTGTTTCCAAGGGGACTGAACAATGGCGGTACACACCACAGTTCCGAGGCATGGAGCTATTTGTAGGCTCAGGATTGCCTGCTGGTGGCTCAAATAAGGGCAGTAACTAGCATGAGTTTCAGATACAGACTCAGGTATGCTGGTCGCTACCTTGAATACGTGTAGGACCCAGCATGGCTCATGGCAGGTACAGAGATGCTGGCATAGGAATATTTCTCGGGGGCATAAACAAAGGCAGGACCCAGCCTGGTTCAGTGCCGGACCCGAGTTGTCAGCTCAGGAGTGTTTGTTGGGGGTATGAAAAGAGGCCGGGCCCCAGCGGGATCAATGCAGGGCCCATGATGTGGGCTCAGGAGCATTTGCTTGGGTGCAACATGGGCAGCTCCGAAAATGCTTCAGTGCCTGGTTCAAGACGTTGGTTCAGGCCTTTATTAGGGGTCATGAACATGGGCTGCGCATTGCCTCGTTCCGAGCAGGACTCGACATTTGGGCTCAGGGTTGTCTGTCATTGCTTGCATGTCAGAAGAAACTAGCCTGGTTCAGTGCAGTGACCAAGAAGTGTGTTGTGAAGTATTTGCTGTGGCCGTGAAGAAGGGCAGGACCTAGCATGATTCTGTGTGGAGACAGGGAGAGAGACCCAGGAGTGTTTGCAAGTGTCTTGC
>NW_024075633.1:0-2284 GCF_014754425.2 Oryx dammah
AACTGAGGATTCCTCTCCACTGCTGACATGGATCTTGGGGTACTTTCAGGGGCAACCAAGGGGAGTCTCTCCTAGTCTCGAGTGGGGACATGCACGATCGCATTCCTTACGAGCTGGAGCAGCCGCGGCAGTCTTCCCGTCGCCTTGATACAGGGATCTGCGGCATTCCATGGAGGCTTTCCCACGAGGGTTTCCCATAGGGTTGTCAAACGTGCCACTGTGGTGTGAGTCGATCCTCGGTGTGCAAGTCTACGCAGTGCAGGGAAATCAGGTTTTTCTGCAGTGGACTGAGACATTTTGTGCACATTGGGAATGGTGGGACCACCGCTGGAGTTCCTCTTGAATTTCCTGTGGAGAACGCCTACTCCGAGATGCGCCAGGAAAGCCGGGAATCCTTTCCCGAAGAAGCAGGGAATGGAACCCTCATCTAGAGCTATGACGAGGAAACGGGGCTCCTCTTGATGTGGGCGGGACCCTCGGGGTTCCTCTCAAGAGGAGGTGGGTATGTAGGGGAACTTCTTGAGTTGCAGCAAGGGTGTGAAGGACCCTTTTGAAGATCAAGAGGGAAGGTGTGATTTGCCTCGAGATGCCTCAGCGGAAACGGTCCTCATTTAACCTGGAGGGGAGAACCTCGTGGATTTTCTCGAGTTGTGGCGGGACCTTCTCGAATTACGACGTTGACCTCTGGGACCCTCCCTTGTGGCCTCAGGAAAGGGCAGTCTCCATGCGAGTTGCGAGCGGCTTGTCGGGAATCCTCTACATTCCATGCCTTGGCCTAAGTCCTCGTCTGGAGTCTATGACAGAACCTGAGGATTCCTCTCCACTGCTGACATGGGTCTTGGGGTACTTCCGGAGGCACCAGAGGGGAGTCTGTCCTAGTCTCGAGTGGGGACTTGCACGTCCGCATTCCTCAAGTGCTGGAGCAGCCGCGGCAGGCTTCCCGTCTCTTTGATACAGGGATCTGCGGCATTCCATAGAGACTTTCCCACGAGGGTTTCCCACAGGGCTGTCACACGTGCCACTGTGGTGTGAGTCGATCCTCGGTGCGCAAGTCGATGCAGTGCAGGGAAATCAGATTCTTCTGCAGTGGACTGAGACATTTTGTGCACATTGGAAATGGTGGTACCATGCTTGAGTTCCTCTCTAATGTCCTGTGGAGAGCGCCTCCTCCGAGATGTGCCAGGAAAGCCGGGAATCCTTTCCCGACGAAGTAGGGAATGGAACCTTCCTCTAGGACTATGAGGAGGAAACGGGGGTTCCTCTTGATGTGGGCGGGACCCTCGGGGTTCCTCTCGAGTGGAGGCGGGTATGTGGGGAACTTCTTCAGTTGCAACAGGGGTGTGAAGGACCCTTTCGAAAATCAAGAGGGAAGGTGTGATTTGCCTCGAGACACCTAAGCGGAAAAGGGCCTCATTTCACCTGGAGGGGAGAACCCCGTTGATTTTCTCGAGTTGTGGTGGGACCTTCTCGAGTTACGACGTTGACATCTGGAACCCTCTCTTGTGGCCTCAGGAAAGGCCAGTCTCCATGCGAGTTGCTAGCGGCCTGTCGGGAATCCTCTACAGTCGATACCGGGGCCTAAGTCCTCGTGTGGAGTCTACGACGGAACCTGAGGATTACTCTCCAATGCTGACATGGATCTTGGGGTACTCTAGGCACCACAGGGGAGTCTGTCCTAGTCTCGAATGGGGACATGAAGGTCCGCTTTCCTCATGAGCTGGAGCAGCCATGGCAGGCTTCCCGTCGCCTTGATACAGGGATCTGTGGCATTATATGGAGGCTTTCCCACGAGGGTTTCCCACAGGGCTGTCACACGTGCCACTGTGGTGTGAGTCGATTCTCGACGTGCAAGTCGAGGCAGTGTGGGGAAATCAGGTTCTTCTGGAGTGGACTGAGACATTTTTTGCACATTGGGAATGGTGGCACCAGCCCTGGAGTTCCTCTTGACTTTCCTGTGGAGAACGCCTCCTCCGAGATGCGAAAGGAGGCCGGGAATCCTTTCCCGACGAAGCAGGGATAGGAACCCTCATCTCGAGCTATCAGGAGGAAACGGGGCGCCTCTTGATGTGGGCGGGACCCTCGGTGTTCCTCTCGAGTGGAGTTGGGTATGTAGTGGAAATTCTTGAGTTGCAACAAGGGTGTGAAATTCCCTTTCGAAGTTCAAGAGGGAATGTGTGATTTGCCTCGAGACGCCTCGGCGGAAAAGGGCCTCATCTAGCCTGGAGGGGAGAACCTCGTGGATTTTCTCGAGTTGTGGCGGGACCTTCTCGAGTTACGATGATGA
>NW_024075634.1:0-2284 GCF_014754425.2 Oryx dammah
TCACTGGGGCCACCAGGTCATGTGAGTGGAGTATCTCCTGCCATATCAGTAAACCAGGATGACACAGTCATCAAGAGTTTCCAGCCCTCCAGGGTGCTCAGGAAGGGGGAATACACCTGTGGGCTCAGTTCAGTTCAGTCGCTCAGTCATGTCTGACTCTTTGACACCCCATGAATTGCAGCACGCCAGGCCTCCCTGTCCATTACCAACTCCTGGAGTTCACCCAAACTCATGTCCATCGAGTCGGTGATGCCATCCAGCCATCTCATCATCTGTCGTACCCTTTTCCCCTGCCCCCAATCCCTCTCAGCATCAGAGTCTTTACAATGGGTTAACTCTTCACATGAGGTGGCCAAAATATTGGAGTTTCAGCTTTAGCATCAGTTCTTCCAAAGATCACCCAAGACTGATCTCCTTTAGAATGGATTGATTGGATCTCCTTGTAGTCCAAGGGACTCTCAAGAGTCTTCTCCAACACCACAGTTCAAAAGCATCAATTCTTCAGCGCTCAGCTTTCTTCACAGTCCAACTCTCGCATCCATACATGACCACTGGAAAAACCATAGCTTTGACCAGACGGAACTTGTTGGCAAAGTAATGTCTCTCCTTTTCAATATGCTATCTAGGTTGGTCGTAACTTTCCTTCCAAGGAGTGTCTTTTAATTTCATGGCTGCATTCACCATCTGCAGTGATTTTGGAGCCCCCCAAAATAAAGTCTGACACTGTTTCCCCATCTATTTCCCATGAATGTGGGACCAGATGCCATGATCCTCGTTTTCTGAATGTTGAGATTTAAGCCAACTTTTTCTCTCTCCTCTTTCATTTTCATCAAGAGGCTTTTTAGTTCCTCTTCACTTTCTGCCATAAGGGTGGTGTCGTCTGCATATCTGAGGTTATTGGTAGTTCTCCTGGCAATCTGGATTCAAGCTTGTGCTTCCTCCAGCCCACCGTTTCTCATGATGTACTCTGTGTATAAGTTAAATAAGCAGGGTGACAATACAGCCTTGACGTACTCTTTTTCCTGTTTGGAACCAGTCTGTTGTTCCATGTCCAGTTCTAACTGTTGCTTCCTGACCTGCATATAGGTTTCTCAAGCGGCAGGTCAGGTGGTCTGGTATTCCTATCTCTTTCAGAATTTTCCACAGTTTTTTGTGATCCACACAGTAAAAGGCTTTGGCAAACTCTCTTCCTTTTTCCATGATGGCAGTTTGGTTGTTGGCAATTTGATCTCTGGTTCCTCTGCCTTTTCAACAGCTACCAAATTGCAGCTTGTCCCTAAGGTGAGCCCAAGGCAACTCAGGATGTGAAAAAAGTGCAAGATGCTAGAAAATGCAAGGAAAACTGCCCCAGGAGAGCTGAGATGCAGGAGAGGAATGTGTTCAGTGAGCGCAGACACTTGCGTCTCCCAGACAGAGGAAAAGTGCTAAATTCCTTAACTTGAGATAACTGGTTTTCTTAAATTCTCAAAAATACTTTGATGTTCAGACTACATCCCCTTTCTTGCAGATTCCTATATAACCTTACTCTTCCCCTCTCCTCCTTGGAGCCATCTCTCAGGGTGAAATGATATACTGCCTCCCGAATTCCCACCAAATAAAGCATAACTTTCAACTTTTAGGTTGTCACTATTTCTTATTTTTTTTATTAACTTATTTATTTTAATTGGAGGCTACTTACTTTAAAATATTGTAGTGGCCATACATCGACATGAATCACCCATGGGTGTACATGTGTCCCCCATACTGAACCCCCCTCCTGCCTCCCTCCCTGTCCCAAACCTCAGTGTGGTCCTAGTGCACCAGCCCTGAGTGCCATGTTGTATTCATCGCACCCGGACTGGCGATCTACTTCACATATGGTAAATTACATATTTCAATGGTATTCTCTCAAATCATCCCACCCTCACCTTCTCACACAGAGTCCAAAATTTGGTTCCTTACATCTGTGTCTCTTTTGCTGTTTTTCTTTGTGACTTATTTATTTCACTTTGTTTAATAGGCTCCAGATCAACAGGCAGGAACAATATACAAGACAGCATGGTTTCTTTCAACCTGATTTTTATGGTAGATCTAGAGTCTTCCACAGGCTGTGCCAATACCCCCACCATGAATCCTGCTTCTTTTCTGATGCATGTACGTGTGAAGATTCTAATTCCAAGATAATTAATTGCCTCTCCAGTACCACCTCACTCACAAGGTGGTTATCACCTCTGGTAGCACTTTTCCGCTCGAATGACAGTGTCCTCAACCAAACTCTCTGGGCCTCACCCATGAGGGCAGGCTA
>NW_024075635.1:0-2283 GCF_014754425.2 Oryx dammah
GTTTTCTTCCTGCTGAGTTTAGAGAGTACGTTGTATTCTGAATACCATCCTTTGATAAAATATATTGTGAAAATATTTCCTGCCATTCTGTGATTTGTCTTTTTCGTTCTCTTTATAGTATCTTTCACAGAGAAAGCATTTTTAATTTTGATGAAATAGTTTATTTTTTATGGATTGTGATTTAAGTGTCATGACAAAAATCACTTTATCTAACAATTGGTCCTGAAGATTTTCTTCTTTTCAAAAAGATTCATAGTTTTATATTTCACACATGGAGGTATGGTCCATTTTGAGATTCTCCTTAAATTTCTGTATAACGTGTGAGATTTAGGCCCAGTTTCAGTTACTTGGCTATGAATATATCCAGTTGTCCCCAAATCATTTGCTTGTATCATTCCTCCATTGAATTGTCACTGCACCTTTGCCAAAGAGTCAGATTTCCCAGCTTTCTCCACATCCCCACTTGTGATAACTCAGTAGCATATACTTGTTAATGGATTTTATTATCCTTTTTGTATTTTTATTATCCTTTTTATTTTATATTGGAGTATAACAAATTAATTTCACTTTCATGCACTGGAGAAGGAAATGGCAACCCACTCCAGTGTTCTTGCCTGGAGAATCCCAGGGACGGGGGAGCCTGGTGGGCTGCCGTCTATGGGGTCGCACAGAGTTGGACAGGACTGATGCGACTTACCAGCAGCAGCAGCAGCAATAGTTTCAGGTGGACACCAGAGGGAGTCTATCTGATTAACACTGTAGTATCTGTATTATTGCTTACTTTTCATTCCTTATAGTTATATTTTGTGCTTTCTCTTTTTTCACCATGATAATTTTACCTAGGAATGTATATTTTATTAATCATTTTAGCAAAATTAACTTGGTATCTCATAGTTATTTCTATCATTTTCTATTTTACCAATTTGACATTTTTATTATGTTGTTTCAGTTTACATTAGTTGTGATTTTTTTTCTTTATTTGTTGAAAGCTTACATAATTGTTTTCTCAGCCTTTTTCTTTAACAGTATAAGCATTTAAAAGGATAAATCTCTCCTATGTAAAATATTAACTGTATCTCATAAATATTTGTATGTATGTGTTCTCACTATATTTTATTTCAAAAATTTTCTTATAGCCCACTAATTACTTCTTTAGTGGTTTTTTTTTTTTTTAAGTTAATGCCTAAATTCCACATATTTGGGAGTTTCTAGAGATGTATTTTTGCTATTGATTTTCTAAGTCAATTCTAATTTAATCAAAGAATAAATTCTATATGATTTCAGTTTTCTTACATGTATTAAGACTTTTTATGCACTAACCAATGTGCGTGTGTGTATTTATCTACATGGCAGGGTGTGTCTGGAGCCTCGGCTGCAGGTCTGGGTACAGGCTGCAGGTGCCTGGGAAGCACTGTGCACTTGCTGCACAGAAGTAGGTGGCTGAGTCTCCAGGCTGGGAAGCTGTGATGTGCAATGAGAGCTGTTTGGCACTCGTACTGAGGAAAACTGTGTCTCCCATCTTCCTTTTTATTCATAACTGAACCTATGGCTATCAAGAAAACAAGGCCTTTACAGGGTATGTACCATGAAAAGTAGTCAAATGTACTCCTCTCCTACAGTTCAGAATGGAAATCTCTCCTTCTTGGACTATCAAAAATTGAGGGCTCTGTTTCACCTGCTCTTGGTCACTTTTTTCCTTCTCTTGTCCACTCACCCCTGTTTAAAGAGATGAAAAGTCATTAGGCCCACAAACTGATATTTCCTTCTTAAAGTTTCTATCTGCATGAATTTGTCCATACTCCAATTTTCTCATTCCCCTAAATTATGAGATGCTAGGGTTTCTCCATCATAACTGACAGTCTACTTGAAGACACAGAATTAAGAATGATGCTTCCAATATTTTGTCCATTGTTCCTGGCACCAAAATTCAGTGACAGCTCAGATTCTTCTTCTGGTCTCCTCAGCCAGCCAGAACTCTGACTTAAGATTCATATCAGCTTTAACCCTTTCAAGAGGCCCCACCTTCTCACAAGTACTTTCAACTAAAGCTACTTTTTTTCAAAGCAAGCACTTCTCAATTTTCTCTATCTTAGACTTGCTCAAAATTACTTTCATTGAAAAGCAGAAATCCCCTCCTTACACATGGAATATGATTAGTTTAGAATTTCTCTCCTCTATTCCTCATCTTCTTTTCCTTCACATTTCCAAGAGGTTAAAAATCATGTAGCAGGACAATTTGATGCCTTAACAGGGATTACATTACTTTACAAGGGAGAAGAGAGG
>NW_024075636.1:0-2283 GCF_014754425.2 Oryx dammah
CTGAACCAGGCTAGCTACTTCTCATGTGCAAGCAATGACCGACAACCCTGAGCCCAAATATCGGGTACTGCATGGAAGGAGGCAAAGCGCTGCCCATATTCATGACCCCTAATAACAAATCTGTGCCAACTTCTTGAGACTGGCACTGAAGCATTTAGGGAGTTACCCATGTTGCACCCCAGCAAATGCTCCTATGGGCCCTGAACTGATCCTGGCAGGGCCTTGCCTTTGTTCAAGCCCCCAACAAACAATCCTGAGCTCTCAGCTCAGTTCCAGCACTGAACCATGCTGTGTCCTGCCTTTGGTTACGCCTCCGAGAAACACACCTGTGCCCGCATCTTCGTCCCTGCCATGAATCAGGCTGGGTGCTGCACGTATTCAACGCCCCGGCAAGCATACCTGAGCCTGTACCTGACTCTCATGCTACTTCCTGGTCTTATTCGAGCCACAGACAAGCAATCCAGAGACGACAAGTAGCTCCATGCCTTGGAACTATGGAGTGTTCATTGTTCATTCCCACAGGGAAACACTAGCGATCCCACATCACACTCACTGCACTCAAGAAGGCTGGGTCATGCCTTTGGAGAAGAACACGACAAACACTCCTCAGCCCTAGGAGATTAGGTCTCTGCAGTGAAACAGGCTGAATCTTGCACTGGATAAGCTTCTGGCAAACACTCCCCAGCGCACATCTGTTGTTCAAGCTGCTGATCAATGGGCAAATGCTCGGTCCTGCCCTTGTTCAGGACCATGAAATACCCCTGACACCACATCTCGGTCCCTGTACTGAACCAGGCTATTTTCTGCCCAATTAAAGCCTCAACGGATACTCCTGAATTGACATCTAAGAACCTGCACTGACCCAGGCTGGGTCCAGGACTTGTGCAAGACCCTTGCAAATACTCCCGAGCATTCATCCCGGGAGCTGCACAGAATCAGGCTGGGTCCTGCCCTTCTTCCACCACGACAAATAATCCTGAGGCTCATTTTGGTGCTTACCCGGACCAGGCTGGGTCCTGCTCTTCTTCATGACGACGACAGATACTTCTGAACCCACGTCCATCTCTGCACTGAACCAGGGTAGCTTCTTCCCATGTGCAAGCACTGACAGACAACCCTGCACCCAAATGTCGGATCCTGCACAGAACGAGGCTAATTGCATCCCATGTTCATGACCGCTAATATCAGGCCTGAGCCAACATCTTGAGTCTGCAACTGAAGCATTTTGGGAGCTGCCCCTGTTGCATCCCTACAAATGCTCCTAAGTCCACATCCTTGGCGCTGCACTGACCCGGCAGGGCCCTGCCTTTGTTCAAGCCTGTGGCAAACACACCTGAGCTAACATCTTGTTCCAGCTCTGAACAATGCTGGCTCCTGACTTTCTTTACACCCCTGAGAAACACCTCTGTGCCTGCAACTAAGTCCCTGCCATGAACCAGGCTGGGTTCTGCACTTACTCAAGGCCCCTACCAACAGAGCTGAGGCTGCATCTGACTCTCACGCTAGTTTCCGGACTTATTCGTGCCAACGGCAAGCTATCCTGAGCCGACAAGTAGCTCAATGCCTCGGAACTACGGTGTGTACCGCCATTGTTCAGTCCATTAGGAAACACAAGGTATCCCAAATCCGACTGGCTACACTCAAGAAGGCTGGATCATGCCTTTGAGCCAGACCCCGACGAACACTCCTGAGCCCTAGGATACTAGGTCCCTGCAGTGAACCAGGCTGAATCTTGCACTGGTAAAGCCTCTGGCAGACACTCCCCAGTGCACATCTGTTGTCCAAGCTTTTCAAAAATACTCCTAGGCTTATCTCTATGTCCATTCCCTGAATCAGACTGGGTCCTGCCCTTGTGCATGACACCTAACAACACTCAGCCCACATCTGTGGCCCTGAACGGAACCAAGCTGGATCCTGTGCTTGTTCAAGCCCCTGAAGACGACTCCTGAGCCCAGATCCAGATGCCTTCGCAAACCCAAGTTGGTCCTGCACTTGTTCAGACCCGAGATACATGTGTGAGGCCACATATGGTCCTTGCAGTGAACCAAGCTAGGCCCTGTACTTGCACAAGCCCTCTACAAATATTCAGGAGCCAACATTTCGGTCCCTCTATGGATCCAGACTGGGTCCTGGCCTTCTTCAAGCCCCAGACAATCACTCCTGGACCCACATCGTGGTCCCTGAACCGAACTGAATTCTGCTGGGTCCTTAACTGGTTTCATCCCCTGACCAACATTCTTGAGCCCATATCTCACTCCCAGAACTAATGCAGGTTGGACCCTG
>NW_024075637.1:0-1136 GCF_014754425.2 Oryx dammah
AGCCACGTCTCGAGTGGGGACATGCACGTCCGCTTTCCTCACGAGCTGGAGCAGCCGTGGCAGGCTTCCCGGCGCCTTGATACAGGGATCTGAGGCATTTTTGGAGGCTTTCCAGGATGCTTTGCGACAGGGCTGTCACAGGTGCCACTGTGTTGTGAGTCAATCCTCGGCGTGCATGTCGAGGTAGTGCAGGGAAATCAGGTTCTTCTGGAGTGGACTGAGACATTTTGTGCACATTGGGAAGGGTGGCACGTCCCCTGGAGTTCCTCTCGACTCTCCTGTGGAGAGCGCCACCTCCGAGATGCGACAGCAAAGCCTGGAATCCCTTCCCGACGAATCAGGGAAAGGAAACCTCATCTCGAGCTTTGAGGAGGAAACGGGGCTCCTCTTGATGTTGGCGGGACCCTCGGTGATCCACTCGAGTGGAGCCAGGTATGTCGGGGAACTTCTTGAGTTGCAGCAAGGGTTTGAAGGACCCTTTCGAAGTTCAAGAGGGAAGGGGTGATTTGCCTCCAGACGCCTCAGCGGAAAAGGGCCTCATCTCGCCTGGAGGGGAGAACCTCCTGGATTTTCTCGAGTTGCGGCGGGACCTTCTCGAGTTACGACGGGGACCTCTGGTACCCTCCCTTGTGGCCTCAGGACAGGCCAGTCTCCATGCGAGTTGCGAGGGGCCTGTCGGGATTCCTCTGCAGTCGGTGCCTGGGCCTAAGCCCTCGTGTGGAGTCTATGACGGAACCTGAGGATTCCTCTCCAGGGCTGACATGGATCTTGGGGTCCTTCTGGGGGCTCCACAGTGGAGTCAGTCCTCGTCTCGAGTGGGGACATGCACGTCCGCTTTCCTTACGAGCTGGAGCAGCCGTGGCAGGCTTCCCGGCGCCTTGATACAGGGATCTGAGGCATTTTCGCAGGCTTTCCCATGAGGCTTTGCGACAGGGCTGTCACACGTGCCACTGTGGTGTGAGTCGATCCTCGGAGTGCATGTCGAGGAAGTGCAGGGAAATCAGGTTCTTCTGGAGTGGACTGGGACATTTTGTGCACATTGGGAATGGTGGTACGACCCCTGGAGTTCCTCTAGACTTTCCTGTGGAGAGCGCCGCCTCCACGATGCGACAGCAAAGCCGGGAATCCTTTCCCGA
>NW_024075637.1:1146-2282 GCF_014754425.2 Oryx dammah
AGCCACGTCTCGAGTGGGGACATGCACGTCCGCTTTCCTCACGAGCTGGAGCAGCCGTGGCAGGCTTCCCGGCGCCTTGATACAGGGATCTGAGGCATTTTTGGAGGCTTTCCAGGATGCTTTGCGACAGGGCTGTCACAGGTGCCACTGTGTTGTGAGTCAATCCTCGGCGTGCATGTCGAGGTAGTGCAGGGAAATCAGGTTCTTCTGGAGTGGACTGAGACATTTTGTGCACATTGGGAAGGGTGGCACGTCCCCTGGAGTTCCTCTCGACTCTCCTGTGGAGAGCGCCACCTCCGAGATGCGACAGCAAAGCCTGGAATCCCTTCCCGACGAATCAGGGAAAGGAAACCTCATCTCGAGCTTTGAGGAGGAAACGGGGCTCCTCTTGATGTTGGCGGGACCCTCGGTGATCCACTCGAGTGGAGCCAGGTATGTCGGGGAACTTCTTGAGTTGCAGCAAGGGTTTGAAGGACCCTTTCGAAGTTCAAGAGGGAAGGGGTGATTTGCCTCCAGACGCCTCAGCGGAAAAGGGCCTCATCTCGCCTGGAGGGGAGAACCTCCTGGATTTTCTCGAGTTGCGGCGGGACCTTCTCGAGTTACGACGGGGACCTCTGGTACCCTCCCTTGTGGCCTCAGGACAGGCCAGTCTCCATGCGAGTTGCGAGGGGCCTGTCGGGATTCCTCTGCAGTCGGTGCCTGGGCCTAAGCCCTCGTGTGGAGTCTATGACGGAACCTGAGGATTCCTCTCCAGGGCTGACATGGATCTTGGGGTCCTTCTGGGGGCTCCACAGTGGAGTCAGTCCTCGTCTCGAGTGGGGACATGCACGTCCGCTTTCCTTACGAGCTGGAGCAGCCGTGGCAGGCTTCCCGGCGCCTTGATACAGGGATCTGAGGCATTTTCGCAGGCTTTCCCATGAGGCTTTGCGACAGGGCTGTCACACGTGCCACTGTGGTGTGAGTCGATCCTCGGAGTGCATGTCGAGGAAGTGCAGGGAAATCAGGTTCTTCTGGAGTGGACTGGGACATTTTGTGCACATTGGGAATGGTGGTACGACCCCTGGAGTTCCTCTAGACTTTCCTGTGGAGAGCGCCGCCTCCACGATGCGACAGCAAAGCCGGGAATCCTTTCCCGA
>NW_024075638.1:0-2281 GCF_014754425.2 Oryx dammah
TTTCATTTCTTATGTTAGATTGCCATCATGTGGAATCTTTGTGTAATTGCAGTTCGGTTCGGTTCAGTCGCTCAGTCTGGTCTGACTGGGCTACCCCATGAATCGCAGCACCTGCGAGGCACCCCCCCCATCCCCCGTCCATCACTAACTCCTGGAGCTTGCTCAAATTCAGGTCCATGGAGTGGATGACGCCAACCAACCATCTCATCGTCAGTCGTGCCCTACTCTTTCTCCCCTCAATCTTTCCCAGGAACTAGTATCGCAGGTTGGAGACCCCTGCGTGCCCAGTTAAGGGCGTGCTGCCTCCGACTGGGGACCACTCGGTGTGCGGTTGAGAACACACGGTCCGCGGTGGGGAACCGATCCATGTCCAGTGGAGGCCGAGGAGCCCAGGAGTGCGGACCCCCTTCTTGGCAGTTGAGGGATCATGTCTTTCGACTGGGGAGCTCTTCGTGTGAGGGGAAGGACACCTGACCCCGGGGGCTCCGGGAGTGCACAAAAGGGGGGCTTGCGCCACGCGCACAGGTAGCAGGGGTCAGGTAGCGTCGCGTGGTCAGGAAGGGGCCCTGCGTGCTGAGAGGAGGGATGGTCCACTCGGGCAGGCCAGTTTTCTGGGGTTGCTCTCACCGCGCGTGCAGGAATCCGGATGCTAGTGCTGCGCCAGGCGAGCAGGAATGAGGGTGCGGGGTGCTCGCACTGAGTGCTACCGGGCAAAGGCTGGCCCTGCACTTGTGCAGGAAGGCGTGGGGGCTCGTGCTCTGCCACTTGCGCAGCTCCTGGGGTTTACACGGCCAGGCCAGGAGGCCTGGCGCACTCAAGAAGTGGAGCCTCGCGTCCCGCCCCACCTGCACAGCAGAGGGCTGATCTCGTGCTCCCAGGAAGAGAGGCTCCTGTCGCCTGCGGCATGGGGCCCTGAGCGCTCAAGAAGAGAGAGCTGGTGCCCTGCATCCTGGGCAGAAAAGGGGGTGGGGGGCTCGCGTCCCTGGTGCTGGGGTAGGGCTGGCCGGCATGCACTGGCACCAGGTTCTGGGGCCCAGCCGGGCGCGCAGGAATGGGGGTGCTTGTGCCGCCTGTGCAGGAAGGGGAGTTTCGTGCCACGCATTCCTGGGTGGGGGGAAGACAACCATTCCTTGGCGCGCAGGAAGCGGGTTCTCGCGCACGCGGCTAGCGCAGGATGTGGGGGCACGCCCCACGGGTGGCGGGGTCCACGCCGTGCGCAAGAAGGCAGGGCTCGCACCCTCCAGCCTTGGCAGAAAGGCGTCTGCAGCCGCGCGTGCCGGAGGACCCTTTGCCAACATGAAAGTGGGGCTCGCTTGGCGCTCAGAGGAAAGGGGACACGCGCCGCTCTCGTGCCTTGTGATCGTTTGCAGCTTCGGGTCAGGGAGCAGGACACGCTAGGGCTGCAGCGAGCTGTCCCTAGGCTGGCAGGGGCAGGGAGAGGCGTGCTTGGCATCTCCCGCCGCTTTGGGGAGTAGGGAGCTGCGGCCTAAGGCTGTGCTAGCGGCTAGTTGTTACCTGGAGGGGCGCGGGGCTGAGTGGCTCATTTTTTCAAGCCACACAAGTTGCACATTCTATACATGATTAACTACCTAGACTACATCTACGGAATACTTAAAAGGACAATGAGTGTTCCCACAAAGCAAGAACCTGAAACAGTAGGTTGTTGGGGGCCGCAATAGGCATTACTGAAAAAAGGGAGGCACGGCCCCTAAACCCCCTCCCTTTGTTCCGAAGGCACAGACCGCCAGGCAGGAGTTAGGCTTTGTGATTCTGACCTGTTTTTTCCTTTCCTGGGCTGAGCTGACTCAACAGAATGTTAAGGGGCTTAATTTTTCTCAGAGTAGAATGAGAAGGCATAAAGCTTTCTGCAGCTGTGCTCAAAGAATAATTCATAACACTTGTTCAAGGACTTTCCCAAAAGAGTGTTTCAGGGTGAGCACAGAGTCCGCAGCTTGAGCTCATGGGAGGGATTCCTATCTGAAGGCCATTTATGAAGCAAGTGTTTATGGCAAAGGAGTTTGCTGAACTTAGGGTTTGCTGCTGCTGCTGCAACTAAGTCACGTGAGTCGTGTCGGACTCTGGTCGACCCCACAGACTGGCAGCCCACCAGGCTCTGCTGTCCCCGGGATTCTCCAGGCAGGATTCTCCCAGGAATTGAGTTTTAGGAATAATTAAAATAGGTAGAAGCTAAAGATTTAAGGTATGCGGCAATGTAAGCATATTCTACTGCCTTTTAGAGATTGGGGACTTTAGAGATGTTTGCAGCAAGAAGTCCTTTCTC
>NW_024075639.1:0-2281 GCF_014754425.2 Oryx dammah
GTTGAGTCGTTCTATGCAGAACTACAAGACCTTCAAGAACTAACACCCAAAAAAGAAGTCCTTTTCATTATAGAGGACTGGAATGCAAAAGTAGGAAGTCAAGAGGTACCTGGAGTAACCAACAAGTTTAGCTTTGGAGTACAAAATAAAGCAAAGCAAAGGATTTTGCTGTTTTCTGACAAACCTCAACGTGAATCAGCCATCAGTTCAGTTCAATTCAGACACGCAGTCGTGTCAAACTCTGTGCGACCCCATGAATCGCAGCACACCAGGCCTCCTGTCCATCGCCACCTGCCAGTGTTCACCCAAACTCATGTGCATTGAGTTGGTGATGTCATCCACCCATCTCACCCTCTATCATCCCCTTCTCCTCCTGCCACCAATCCCTCCCAGCATCAGGGTCTTTTCCAATGAGTCAACTCTTCGCATGAGGTGGCCAAAGTATTGGAGTTTCAACCTCAGCATCAGTTCTTCCAGTGAACACCCGTGACTGGTCTCCTTTAGGATGGACTGATTGGATCTCCTTACAGTCCAAGGGACTCTCAAGAGTCTTCTCCAACACCACAGTTCAAAAGCATCAATTCTTCAGCCATAGGTATACATATTTTCCTTAGTCCTTTTAACCATTTTTAAAAACTGTTTTTACTATCATATGTACCCTCAGTTAAGACAAAACAGATGTGATAGTAGAGAATTACATAAAGTTGAGATATGAACTTCAGCATAGTATGGCTGGAAAACTGTGAATAAAGTATCAAATTCTTTGCTACATCTTTCAAATCCAATGTCTTCAACCCCATTTGTACACATTGTCTCTTGCATGACTGTTCTCCCTGCAGTTACTCTGCCCTGCCTCAGCACTCGCCATCGCCTCTCACTGGTACAGTGTACCCCAGATACTCAAGGCTCACTCTTCTCTTCACTCAAGTCTTTGCCCTAAAAGTCACTTTGGAAAGCCTTTTCTACACAGTTGTCTCTAACATATCCCCATGCATCACTCTTATTTCCCTTGTACCTGCATGTGTGTGTGTGTGTGTGTGTGCAAACTCCCTTCAAGAGTTTAGATGGAAAAAGGACTTTAGTCACCATTCTCATGTCCCTAGCACATAAGAGACTGCCTGGCATGTGTTAATAATTAGGAAACATTTGTGAATAAATTAATTTCTATGAGTACACGGATTGAATAGATTCTTGCCCACTGGTTTTACAAATAAGGAACCTGAGACTGAGAGAATTCAATTCTTTTCAGGGTCTTAAAAGTAGACAAAGATAGAAACAAGACTGAAACCAATGAAGGAATTCTTTGATGGATCCAGTCCAAAAGACATATTTCAGGCAAATCGGAACTCAGTGATGATAAAGCCTAAAAGAGACACATGTACCCCAATGTTCGTTGCAGCACTGTTTATAATAGCCAAGACATGGAAACAACCTAGATGTCCATCAGCAGACGATTGGATAAGAAAGCTGTGGTACATATACACCATGGAGTATTACTCAGCCATTAAAAAGAATACATTTGAATCAGTTCTAATGAGATGAATGAAACTGGAGCCGATTATACAGAGTGAAGTAAGCCAGAAAGAAAAACACCAATACAGTATACTGACATATATATATGGAATTTAGAAAGATGGTAATGATGACCCTGTATGCAAGATAGCAAAAGAGACACAGATGTATAGAATGGACTTTTGGACTCTGAGGGAGAGGGAGAGGGTGGGATGATTTGGGAGAATGGCATTGAAACATGTATACTATCATGTAAGAAACGAAGTGCCAGTCTATGTTCGATACAGGATACAGGATGCTTGGGGCTGGTGCATGGGGATGATCCAGAGAGATGATATGGGGTGGGAGGTGGGAGGGGGATTCAGGATTGGGAGCTCGTATACACGCGTGGTGGATTCATGTCAATGTATGGCAAAACCAATAGAGTATTATAAAGTAAAATAAAGTAAAAATAAAATTAAAAAAAAATCCAATGGGAATGAAAAGGAACACTCAGAAGAATACTTGTAGTGTAGAGAAGAGATGAAAAACACTATTTGCAAAAAAAAAAGAAAAGAAAAGAAAAGAAAGAAAGAAATAATGGGCTATGAATATGCTTTATTGGAGAATCAAAGGAATAGACATACTAAGTGCTCACGGGGTGGAGAACACAACACAGATTACAGACGGGCACAGGGCACAGAGAGATCAAGCAATGATCCTGCTGCTCTTCTTCCAACAATGTGGTGTCACCTTCAGCAACCAGGCCTTTACTCTGTCAGCTGTCAGT
>NW_024075640.1:0-2281 GCF_014754425.2 Oryx dammah
AGTTTTCTGTATATAGGTCTTTAGTTTCTTTAGGTAGATATATTCCTAAGTATTTTATTCTTTTTGTTGCAATGGTGAATGGAATTGTTTTCTTAATTTCTTCTTCTACTTTCTCATTATTAGTGTATACGAATGCAAGGGATTTCTGTGTGTTGATTTTATATCCTGCAACTTTACTATATTCATTAATTAGCTCTAGTAATTTTCTGGTAGAGTCTTTAGTGTTTTCTATGTAGAGGATCATGTCATCTGCAAACAGTGAGAGTTTTACTTCTTCTTTTCCAATTTGGATTCCTTTTATTTCTTTTTCTGCTCTGATTGCTGTGGCTAAAACTTCCAGAACTATGTTGAATAGTAGTGGTGAAAGTGGGCACCCTTGTCTTGTTCCTGACTTTAGGGGAAATGCTTTCAATTTTTCACCATTGAGGATAATGTTTGCTGTGGGTTTGTCATATATAGCTTTTATTATGTTGAGGTATGTTCCTTCTATTCCTGCTTTCTGGAGAGTTTTTATCATAAATGGATGTTGAATTTTGTCAAAGGCCTTCTCTGCATCTATTGAGATAATCATATGGTTTTTATTTTTCAATTTGTTAATGTGGTGAATTACATTGATTGATTTGCGGATGTTGAAGAATCCTTGCATCCCTGGGATAAAGCCCACTTGGTCATGGTGTATGATCTTTTTAATGTGTTGTTGGATTCTGATTGCTAGAATTTTGTTGAGGATTTTTGCATCTATGTTCATCAGTGATATTGGCCTGTAGTTTTCCTTTTTTGTAGTATCTTTGTCAGGTTTTGGTATTAGGGTGATGGTGGCCTCATAGAATGAGTTTGGAAGTTTCCCTTCCTCTGCAATTTTCTGGAAGAGTTTGAGTAGGATAGGTGTTAACTCTTCTCGAAATTTTTGGTAGAATTCAGCTGTGAAGCCGTCTGGACCTGGGCTTTTGTTTGCTGGAAGATTTCTGATTACAGTTTCAATTTCCGTGCTTGTGATGGGTCTGTTAAGATTTTCTATTTCTTCCTGGTTCAGTTTTGGAAAGTTGTACTTTTCTAAGAATTTGTCCATTTCTTCCAGGTTGTCCATTTTATTGGCATATAATTGCTGATAGTAGTCTCTTATGATCCTTTGTATTTCTGTGTTGTCTGTTGTGATCTCTCCATTTTCATTTCTAATTTTATTGATTTGATTTTTCTCTCTTTGTTTCTTGATGAGTCTGGCTAATGGTTTGTCAATTGTATTTATCCTTTCAAAGAACCAGCTTTTGGCTTTGTTGATTTTTGCTATGATCTCTTTTGTTTCTTTTACATTTATTTCTGCCCTAATTTTTTAAGATTTCTTTCCTTCTACTAACTCTGGGGTTCTCCATTTCTCCCTTTTCTAGTTGCTTTAGGTGTAGAGTTAGGTTATTTACTTGACTTTTTTCTTGTTTCTTGAGGTATGCCTGTATTGCTATGAACTTTCCTCTTAGCACTGCTTTTATAGTGTCGCACAGGTTTTGGGTTGTTGTGTTTTCATTTTCATTTGTTTCTATGCATATTTTTATTTCTTTTTTGATTTCTTCTGTGATTTGTTGGTTATTCATAAGCGTGTTGTTCAGCCTCCATATGTTGGAATTTTTAATTGTTTTTCTCCTGTAATTGACATCTAATCTTAATGCATAATGGTCAGAAAAGATGGTTGGAATGATTTCGATTTTTTTGACTTTACCAAGGCTAGATTTATGGCCCAGGATGTGATCTATCCTGGAGAAGGTTCCATGCGCACTTGAGAAAAACATGAAATTCATTGTTTTGGGGTGAAATGTCCTATAGATATCAATTAGGTCTAACTGGTCTATTGTATCATTTATTTTTTTTTTTAATTTATTTATTTATTTTTAATTTTTACTTTACAATTCTGTATTGGTTTTGGCATAGATTGACATGAATCCACCACAGGTGTACATGCGTTCCCAAACATGAACCCCCCTCCCACCCCCCTCCCCACAACATCTCTCTGGGTCATCCCCGCGCGTCAGCCCCAAGCGTGTCATATCCTGCATCAGACATAGACTGGCATTTCGATTCTTACATGTTATTATACATGTTTCAATGCCATTCTCTCAAATCATCACACCCTCTCCCTCTCCCTCTGAGTCCAAAAGTCTGCTATACACATCTGTGTCTTTTTTGCTGTCCTGCATACAGGGTCATCATTGCCATCTTCCTAAATTCCATATATATGTGTTAGTATACTGTATTGGTGTTTTTCTTTCTGGCTCACTTCACTCTGTATAAT
>NW_024075642.1:0-2280 GCF_014754425.2 Oryx dammah
CCCAGGATGTGGGCTTTGGAGCATTTGAAGGGATGCAACAGGGGCAGATCCCAAAATACTTCAGTTAAAGACTCAAGATGTTGGCTCACGCCTGATATGAGGGATCATGAACATGGGAAGCATTTAGCCAAGTTCCTGGCAGGACCCAACATTTGGGCACAGGGTTGTCTGTCAGTGCTTGCACGTGGCAGGCTAGCGTGGTTCAGTGCAGAGACCGAGACGTGTGTGACCAAGAGGTGGGCTCAGGGGTATTTCATGGTTTTGAACAAGGGCAGGACTGAGTATGGTCCGCGTACGTATTGAAATATGGGCTCGGAGCGTTTGTTGGGTTCTTGCTCAAAGGCATGTGAAACCTTGCTCTGTGCAGCGAGTGTGATGCCTGATTGGGAGTGTTTCCTATGGGGACTGAACAAGGGCAGGACACACACTAGTTTAGAGTCAGGAGGACAGTTGTCAGCTCAGGATTGTAGGTCGATGGTTTGAATATGGCCAGGGCTAGCTGGAATGTCAAAGAGAGGCTCAGCAGTGTTGGCCAACACCTTGAACAAGGGCAGGACCCATCCTAGGTCAGTGCAGAGATGACATAGTGGGTTCAAGAAAGTTTGTCAGGGCATGACTGAAGGCAGGGTCCAAGCTGCGTGAGTTCTGGGAGTGAGATATTGGCTCAAGTTGTTGGTCAGGGCATGGAACCAGTTCAGGACCCAGCACAATTCAGTTCAGGGACAGCGATGTGGGCTCAGGAGTGATTGTCTGTGGCGTCAAGAAGGCCAGGACCCAGTTTGGATCAGAAGAGGGACCGAAATTTAGGCTCCGGAATATTTGTCATGGGCTTGGTCAAGTCCAGGGCCCAAATTGGTTCAGTGCAGGGACCATTTGTGTCCTCATGCATGTCACTCGGGTCTGAACAAGCGCAAGACCAACCTGGATCAGCGAAGGGATCAGGATGTGGGCTCAGGAGTCCTTTCCAGGGCTTGATGTGGACTCAGGAGTCCTTTCCAGGGCTTGAACGAGCACAGGATTCAGCTTGATTCCATTCAGGGCCACAGATGTGTGCTAAGGAGTGTTTTAGGTGTCATGCACAAGGGCAGGGCCCAGCCTGATTCAGTGCACGGACCTAGAGGTAAGCCTAGTAGTATCTTTCGAAAGCTTGGACAACAAACTTTTGCTGGGAAGTGTTAGCCCGGGGCTTCACCAGTGCAAGATTCAGCTTGGTTCACTGCAGGGACCTAGTGTCCTAGGGCTCAGGAGTGTTTGTCAGGGTCTTGCTCAAAGGCCTGACCCAGACTTCTTTAGTGTAGCGAGTGGGATATGGGGTCACCTGTGTTTCCTGATGGACTGAACAATGGCGGTACACATCGTAGTTTCGAGGCATTGAGCAACTTGTCAGCTCAGGATTGCTTGCCGTTGGCTCAAATAAGTCCGGGAACTAGCGTGAGAGTCAAATACACGTTCAGCTATGTTGGTAGGGGCTGTGATAAAGTGCAGGACCCAGCCCGGTTCATGGCAGGGACTTAGATGGGGGTGCAGAGGTGTCTCTTGCGGGTGTAAACAAAGTGAGGACCCAGCACGGTTCAGAGCCGGAACCAAGATGTGAGCTCAGAAGTGTTTGTCGAGGGCTTGAACAAAGGCAGGGCCCAGCATGGTCAGTGCAGAGCCCAGGACGTGGGCATAAGGGCATTTGCAGGGATGCAACAGGCGCAGCTCCCAAAATGCTTCAGTTGCAGACTCAAGATGTTGGCTCACGCCTGATATTAGGGGTCATGAAAAGGGGAAGCCCTTAGCCTCATTCCATGCAGGCCCTGACATTAGGGCGCAGGGATGTCGGTCAGTGCTTGTACGTGGGAAGAAGCTAGCTTGGTTCAGTGCAGAGACCGAGATGTGCCTTCAGAAGTATTTGTCGTGGCCTTGAAGAAGGGCAGGACCCAGCCTGGTCCGGGTAAGCACAGAAAAGATCCTCAGGAGTATTTGTCAGGGTGAAAGAAAGGCCCGACCCAGCCTGGTTCAGTGCAGCGACTGGGAGGGGGGCTCAGGAGTATTTGCAAGGGTCTTGCACAAGTCCTGGACCCAACCTGGGTCAGTGCAGGTCCTTACATGTCAATTCAGGAGTATCCGTTGAGGCTTTAATTGGGCAGAAATTAGCCTGGTTCAGTACAGGGACCGAGATGTGGGCTTAGGGGTATTTCGTGGTCTTGAACAAGGAGAGGACCGAGCACGGTCCTCCTCGGTATTGAACTGTGGGCTCGGGAGCGTTTGTTGGGGTCTTGCACAAAGGCACATCGA
>NW_024075643.1:0-1135 GCF_014754425.2 Oryx dammah
CTCAGGACAGGCGAGTCTCCATGGGAATTACGAGGGGCCTGTCGGGATTCCTCTGCAGTCGGTGCCGGGGCCTAAGCCCTCATGTGGAGTCTATGACGGAACCTGAGGATTCCTCTCTAGTGCTGACATGGATCTTGGGGTCCTTCTGGGGGCTGCACAGTGGAGTCAGTCCTCGTCTCGAGTGGGCACATGCACGTCCGCTTTAGTCACGAGCTGGAGTAGCCGTGGGAGGCTTCCTGGCGCCTTGATACAGGGATCTGAGGCATTTTTGGAGGCTTTCCCACGAGGCTTTGCGACCTGGCTCTCACACGTGCAACTGTGGTGTGATTCGTTCCTCGGCGTGCATGTCGAGGAAGTGCAGGGAAATCAGGTTCTTCTGGAGTGGACTGAGACATTTTGAGCACATTGGGAATGGTGGCACGACCCCTGGAGTTCCTCTCGACTTTCCTGTGGATAGCGCCGCCTCAGAGATGCGACAGCAAAGCCGGGAATCCTTTCCCGACGAATCAGGGAAAGGAACCCTAATCTCGAGCTTTTAGGAGGAAACGGGGCTCCTCTTGATGTGGGCGGGACCCTCGGTGTTCCTCTCGAGTGGAGGCGGGTATGTCGGGGAACTTCTTGAGTTGCAGCAAGGGTGTGAAGAACCCTTTCGAAGTTCAAGAGGGAAGGGTGATTTGCCTTGAGACGCCTCAGCGGAAAAGGGCCTCATCTCGCCTGGAGGGGAGAACCTCCTGGATTTTCTCGAGTTGCGGCGGGACCTTCTCGAGTTACGACGGGGACCTCTGGGACCCTCCCTTGTGGCCTCAGGACAGGCCAGTCTCCATGCGAGTTGCGAGGGGCCTGTCGGGATTCCTCTGCAGTCGGTGCCGGGGCCTAAGACCTCGTGTGGAGTCTATGACGGAACCTGAGGATTCCTCTTCTGTGCTGACATGGACCTTGGTGTCCTTCTGGGGGCTCCACAAGGAGTCAGTCCTCGTCTCGAGTGGGGACATGCACGTCCGCTTTCCTCACGAGCTGGAGCAGCCGTGGGAGTCTTCCCGGCGCCTTGATAAAGGGATCTGTGGCATTCTTTGGAGGCTTTCCCACGAGTCTTTGCGACTGGGCTGTCACACGTGCCACTGTGGTGTGAGTCGAT
>NW_024075643.1:1145-2280 GCF_014754425.2 Oryx dammah
CTCAGGACAGGCGAGTCTCCATGGGAATTACGAGGGGCCTGTCGGGATTCCTCTGCAGTCGGTGCCGGGGCCTAAGCCCTCATGTGGAGTCTATGACGGAACCTGAGGATTCCTCTCTAGTGCTGACATGGATCTTGGGGTCCTTCTGGGGGCTGCACAGTGGAGTCAGTCCTCGTCTCGAGTGGGCACATGCACGTCCGCTTTAGTCACGAGCTGGAGTAGCCGTGGGAGGCTTCCTGGCGCCTTGATACAGGGATCTGAGGCATTTTTGGAGGCTTTCCCACGAGGCTTTGCGACCTGGCTCTCACACGTGCAACTGTGGTGTGATTCGTTCCTCGGCGTGCATGTCGAGGAAGTGCAGGGAAATCAGGTTCTTCTGGAGTGGACTGAGACATTTTGAGCACATTGGGAATGGTGGCACGACCCCTGGAGTTCCTCTCGACTTTCCTGTGGATAGCGCCGCCTCAGAGATGCGACAGCAAAGCCGGGAATCCTTTCCCGACGAATCAGGGAAAGGAACCCTAATCTCGAGCTTTTAGGAGGAAACGGGGCTCCTCTTGATGTGGGCGGGACCCTCGGTGTTCCTCTCGAGTGGAGGCGGGTATGTCGGGGAACTTCTTGAGTTGCAGCAAGGGTGTGAAGAACCCTTTCGAAGTTCAAGAGGGAAGGGTGATTTGCCTTGAGACGCCTCAGCGGAAAAGGGCCTCATCTCGCCTGGAGGGGAGAACCTCCTGGATTTTCTCGAGTTGCGGCGGGACCTTCTCGAGTTACGACGGGGACCTCTGGGACCCTCCCTTGTGGCCTCAGGACAGGCCAGTCTCCATGCGAGTTGCGAGGGGCCTGTCGGGATTCCTCTGCAGTCGGTGCCGGGGCCTAAGACCTCGTGTGGAGTCTATGACGGAACCTGAGGATTCCTCTTCTGTGCTGACATGGACCTTGGTGTCCTTCTGGGGGCTCCACAAGGAGTCAGTCCTCGTCTCGAGTGGGGACATGCACGTCCGCTTTCCTCACGAGCTGGAGCAGCCGTGGGAGTCTTCCCGGCGCCTTGATAAAGGGATCTGTGGCATTCTTTGGAGGCTTTCCCACGAGTCTTTGCGACTGGGCTGTCACACGTGCCACTGTGGTGTGAGTCGAT
>NW_024075644.1:0-2280 GCF_014754425.2 Oryx dammah
CTCTCTGGTTCCTTCTTACTACTGCTGAGGGAAGTAGGCCCCTTCCCTGCTGCTCTCGGCCCTTAAAGACCAGCAGGTCCCTTCCCTACTGCTCTCTCGTCCCTTCTTACTACAGCTGAAGACAAGTAGGTCCCTTCCCTATGGCACTTGGCCCTTGAAGACCACCAGGTCCCTTTATATGGCTCTCTGGTTCCTTCTTAATACTGCTGAGGGAACTAGGCCCCTTCCCTGCTGCTCTCGGCTCTTGAAGAGCAGCAGGTCCCTTCCTAATGCTCTCTGGTCCCTTCTTACTGCTGCTGAAGGGAAGGAGGCCACTTCTCTACTGTTCTCGGCCCTTGAAGACCAGCAGGTCCCTTCCTACTGCTCTCTGGTTCCTTGGTACTACTGCTGAGGGAAGTCGGCTCCTTCCCTGTTCCTCTTGGCCATTGAAGACCAGCAGGTCCCTTCTCTACTGCTCTTTGGTTCCTTCTTACTACTGCTGAGGAAAGTAGGCCCCTTCCCTGTTTTTCTCGGCCCTTGAAGACCAGCAGGTCCCTTCCCTACTGCTCTCTGGTTCCTTCTTACTACTGCTGAGGGAAGTAGGACCCTTCCCTACTCCTCTGGGCCCTTGAAGACCAGCAAGTCATGTACTAATGCTCTCTGGTTCCTTCTTAATACGGCTGAGGGAAGTAAGCCCCTTCCCTGCTGCTCTCAGCCCTTGAACACCAGCAGGTCCCTTCCCTACTGCTCTCTGGTTCCTCCTTACTACTGCTGAAGGGAAGTAGGTAGTTTTCCTACTGTTCTCTCGTCCTTTCTTACTACTGCTGAATGGAAGTAGCCCCCTTCCATACTGTTTTTGGCAAAGGAAAGACCGACGGGTCTCTCTGGCCCTTTAACTACTGCTGAAAAGATGTACCTCCCATCGCTACTTCTCTCTGGTTCCTTCTTACTACTGCTGAGGGAAGTAGGCCCCTTCCCTGCTGCTCTCGGCCCTTAAAGACCAGCAGGTCCCTTCCTACTGCTCTCTAGTTCCTTGGTACTACTGCTGAGGGAAGTAGACCCCTTCCCAGCTACTCTCGGACTATGAAGACCAGCAGGTCTCTTCCCTATGGCTCTCTGGTTCCTTCTTAATACTGCTGAGGGATGTAGGCCCCTTCCCTACTCTCTTGGCCCTTGAATACCAGCAGGTCACTTAATAATGCTCTCTGGTTCCTTCTTACTACTGCTGAGGGAAGTAGGCCCCTTCTCTACTCCTCTCGGCCCTTGAAGACCAGCAGGTCCCTTCCCGACTGCTCTTTGGTTCCTTCTTACTACTGCTGAGGGAAGAGGGCCACTTCCCCATTTTTTTCGGCCCTTGAAGACCAGCAGGTCCCTTCCCTACAGCTCTCTGGTTCCGTCTTACTACTGCTGAGGGAAGTAGGCCCCTTCCTAATCCTCTCGGCCCTTGAGGACCAGCAGGTCCCTTCCTAATACTCAGGTTCCTTCTACTAGTGCTGAGGGAAGTAGGCCCCTTCCCTGCTACTCTCAGCCCTTGAAGACCCACATGTCATGTACTAATGCTGTCTGGTTTCTTCTTACTACAGCTGAGGGAAGTAGGCCCCTTCCCTACTGTACTTGGCCCTTGAAGACCAGCCAGTCCCTTCCTAATGCTCTCTGGTTCCTTCTTACTAGTGCTGAGGGAAGTCGGCCCCTTCCCTGTTCCTCTCGGCCCTTGAAGACCAGCAGGTCCCTTCCCTAGTGCTCCCTGGTCCCTTCTTACTACTGCTCAAGGGAAGTAGGTCCCTTCGCTACAGCTCTCAGAGCTTTAAGGTCCAGACAATCCCTTCCCTACTGCTCTCTGGCCTCTTCTTACTACGGCTGAAGAGATGTACCTCCCTTCCATACTATTCTCGGCAAAGGAAGGACCCGCAGGTCCTTCCTTATGACTCTCTGGTCCCTTCTTACTATTGCCGAAGAGATGTACCTCCCTTCCCTACTGCTTTCTGGTCCCTCCTTACTACTGCTGAAGGGAAGTAGTTAATTTCCCTATTGTTCTCTCGTCCTTTCTTACTACTGCTTAAGGGAAGTAGCCTCCTTCCATACTGTTCTCAGCAAAGGAAAGACCGGCTGGTCTCTCTGGCCCCTTCAACTACTGCTGAAGAGATGAGCCTCCCTTCACTACTTCTCTCTGGTTCCTTCTTACTACTGCTGAGGGAAGTAGGCCCCTTCCCTGTTCCTCTCGGCCCTTGAAGACCAGCAGGTCACTTCCCTACAGCTCTCTGGTTCCTTCTTACTACTGCTGAGGGAAGTAGGCCCCTTCCC
>NW_024075645.1:0-2280 GCF_014754425.2 Oryx dammah
CTCTCTGGTTCCTTCTTACTACTGCTGAGGGAAGTAGGCCCCTTCCCTGCTGCTCTCGGCCCTTAAAGACCAGCAGGTCCCTTCCCTACTGCTCTCTCGTCCCTTCTTACTACAGCTGAAGACAAGTAGGTCCCTTCCCTATGGCACTTGGCCCTTGAAGACCACCAGGTCCCTTTATATGGCTCTCTGGTTCCTTCTTAATACTGCTGAGGGAACTAGGCCCCTTCCCTGCTGCTCTCGGCTCTTGAAGAGCAGCAGGTCCCTTCCTAATGCTCTCTGGTCCCTTCTTACTGCTGCTGAAGGGAAGGAGGCCACTTCTCTACTGTTCTCGGCCCTTGAAGACCAGCAGGTCCCTTCCTACTGCTCTCTGGTTCCTTGGTACTACTGCTGAGGGAAGTCGGCCCCTTCCCTGTTCCTCTTGGCCATTGAAGACCAGCAGGTCCCTTCTCTACTGCTCTTTGGTTCCTTCTTACTACTGCTGAGGAAAGTAGGCCCCTTCCCTGTTTTTCTCGGCCCTTGAAGACCAGCAGGTCCCTTCCCTACTGCTCTCTGGTTCCTTCTTACTACTGCTGAGGGAAGTAGGACCCTTCCCTACTCCTCTGGGCCCTTGAAGACCAGCAAGTCATGTACTAATGCTCTCTGGTTCCTTCTTAATACGGCTGAGGGAAGTAAGCCCCTTCCCTGCTGCTCTCAGCCCTTGAACACCAGCAGGTCCCTTCCCTACTGCTCTCTGGTTCCTCCTTACTACTGCTGAAGGGAAGTAGGTAGTTTTCCTACTGTTCTCTCGTCCTTTCTTACTACTGCTGAATGGAAGTAGCCCCCTTCCATACTGTTTTTGGCAAAGGAAAGACCGACGGGTCTCTCTGGCCCTTTAACTACTGCTGAAAAGATGTACCTCCCATCGCTACTTCTCTCTGGTTCCTTCTTACTACTGCTGAGGGAAGTAGGCCCCTTCCCTGCTGCTCTCGGCCCTTAAAGACCAGCAGGTCCCTTCCTACTGCTCTCTAGTTCCTTGGTACTACTGCTGAGGGAAGTAGACCCCTTCCCAGCTACTCTCGGACTATGAAGACCAGCAGGTCTCTTCCCTATGGCTCTCTGGTTCCTTCTTAATACTGCTGAGGGATGTAGGCCCCTTCCCTACTCTCTTGGCCCTTGAATACCAGCAGGTCACTTAATAATGCTCTCTGGTTCCTTCTTACTACTGCTGAGGGAAGTAGGCCCCTTCTCTACTCCTCTCGGCCCTTGAAGACCAGCAGGTCCCTTCCCGACTGCTCTTTGGTTCCTTCTTACTACTGCTGAGGGAAGAGGGCCACTTCCCCATTTTTTTCGGCCCTTGAAGACCAGCAGGTCCCTTCCCTACAGCTCTCTGGTTCCGTCTTACTACTGCTGAGGGAAGTAGGCCCCTTCCTAATCCTCTCGGCCCTTGAGGACCAGCAGGTCCCTTCCTAATACTCAGGTTCCTTCTACTAGTGCTGAGGGAAGTAGGCCCCTTCCCTGCTACTCTCAGCCCTTGAAGACCCGCATGTCATGTACTAATGCTGTCTGGTTTCTTCTTACTACAGCTGAGGGAAGTAGGCCCCTTCCCTACTGTACTTGGCCCTTGAAGACCAGCCAGTCCCTTCCTAATGCTCTCTGGTTCCTTCTTACTAGTGCTGAGGGAAGTCGGCCCCTTCCCTGTTCCTCTCGGCCCTTGAAGACCAGCAGGTCCCTTCCCTAGTGCTCCCTGGTCCCTTCTTACTACTGCTCAAGGGAAGTAGGTCCCTTCGCTACAGCTCTCAGAGCTTTAAGGTCCAGACAATCCCTTCCCTACTGCTCTCTGGCCTCTTCTTACTACGGCTGAAGAGATGTACCTCCCTTCCATACTATTCTCGGCAAAGGAAGGACCCGCAGGTCCTTCCTTATGACTCTCTGGTCCCTTCTTACTATTGCCGAAGAGATGTACCTCCCTTCCCTACTGCTCTCTGGTCCCTCCTTACTACTGCTGAAGGGAAGTAGTTAATTTCCCTATTGTTCTCTCGTCCTTTCTTACTACTGCTTAAGGGAAGTAGCCTCCTTCCATACTGTTCTCAGCAAAGGAAAGACCGGCTGGTCTCTCTGGCCCCTTCAACTACTGCTGAAGAGATGAGCCTCCCTTCACTACTTCTCTCTGGTTCCTTCTTACTACTGCTGAGGGAAGTAGGCCCCTTCCCTGTTCCTCTCGGCCCTTGAAGACCAGCAGGTCACTTCCCTACAGCTCTCTGGTTCCTTCTTACTACTGCTGAGGGAAGTAGGCCCCTTCCC
>NW_024075646.1:0-2278 GCF_014754425.2 Oryx dammah
GATATCTCCTCCCCAGAAACTACACAGGCCCTCAGATGGAGAAATACTCTTTTCTAGACAATGAGTGTTTTTTCGCAGCTACTGAAATATCAGTTTGTAGTGATACACACAGTCAAAGGCTTTGGCATAGTCAATAAGGCAGAAACGGATGTTTCTCTGGAACTCTCTTGCTTTTTCGATGATCCAGCGAATTTTGGCAATTTGATCTCTGGTTTCTTTGCCTGTTCTAAGTCCAGCTTGAACATCTAGAATTTCATGGTTCACGTCCTGTTGAAGCCTGGCTTGGAGAATTTTGAGCATTACTTTGCTAGCGTGTGAGAAGAGTGCAATCGTGCAGTAGTTTGAACATTCTTTGGCATTGCCTTTCTTTGGTAGTGGAATGAAAACTGACCTTTTCCAGTCCTGTGGCCACTGCTGAGTCTTCCAAATTTGCTGGCATATTGAGTGCAGCACTTCCACAGCATCATCTTTTAGGATTTGAAAGAACTCAACTGGTATGCCATCACCTCCACTAGCTTGGTTTGTAGTGATGCTTCCTAAGACCCACTTGACTTCACATTCCAGGATAATGGCTCTAGGTGAGTCATCACACCCTTGTGATTATCTGGGTCATGAAGATTTTTTTGTATAGTTCTTCTATGTATTCTTGCCACGTCTTCTTAATATCTTCTGCTTCTGTTAGGTCCATAACATTTCTGTCCTTTATTGTACCCATCTTTGCATGAAATATTCCCTTGGTATCTGTAATTTTCTTGACAAGATCTCTAGTCTTTCCCATTCCATTGTTTCCCTCTGTTTCTTTGCATTGATCAGTGAGGAGGGCTTTCTTATCTCTCCTTGCTATTCTTTTGGAACTCTTTCAAATGAATATATCTTTCCTTTCTCCTTTGGTTTCACTTCTCCTGTTTTCTCAGATATTTGTAAGTCCTCCTCAGACTGCCATTTTGCCTTTTTGCATTTGTTTTTCGTGGGGATGGTCTTGATCCTTGCCTCCTGTACAATGCCACGAACCTCCATCCATGATTCATCAGGCACTCTGCCCATCAGACCTAATGCCCTGAATCTGTTTGCCACTTCTACTGTATAATCACAAGGAATTTGATTTAGGTCATACCTGAATGGTCTAGTGGGTTTCTCTACTTTCTTCAATTTAAGTCTGAATTTGGCAAAACAGTCAGCTCCCGGTCTTGTTTTTGCTGACTGTATAGAGCGTCTCCATCTTTGGCTGCAAAGAATATAATCAATCTGATTTTGGTACTGACCATCTGATCATGTCCACATGTAGAGTCTTCTCTTGTGTTCTTGGAAGAGGGTGTTTGTTATGACCAGTGCATTCTCTTGGCAAAACTCTATTAGCCTTTGCCTTGCCTCATTTTATACTCCGTGGCCAAATTTGGCTGTTACTCCAGGTATCCCTTGACTTCCTACTTTTGCATTCCAGTCCCTTATAATGAAAAGGACATCTTTTTTAGGTGATAGTTCTAAAAGGTCATGTAGGTCTTCATAGAATGGCAACTTCAGCTTCTTCAGCATTACTGATTCGGGTAGACCTGGATTACTGCGATATTGAATGGTTTGCCTTCATGTATGCGACAGTGCAAAGATATTATTAAAACACTTGTTCCACCTTTGAATTTGGTTCAGTTCAGTTCAGTCACTCAGTCATGCCTGACTATCTGTGACTCCATGGATTGCAGCACACCAGGCTTCCCTGTCTATCACCAACCCCCATAGCTTGCTCAAACTCATATCCATCGAGTTGGTGATGCCATCCAACCATCTCATCCTCTGTCATCTCCTCCTCCTGCCTTCAATCTTTCCCAGCATCAGGGTCTTTTCTAAGGAGTCAATTCATCACATCAGTTGGCCAAGGTATTGGAGCTTCGACTTCAGCTCAGTCCTACCAATGACTATTCAAGATTGATTTCCTTTAAATTGATTGGGTTGATCTCCTTGCCATCCAAGGGTCTCTCAAGAGTCTTCTCCAACACTACAGTTCAAAAGCATCAATTCTTCAGCACTTAGCTCTCTTTTAAATATGCTCAATTAATCGATAAGTTTCTCTTTCGGCCATGACACAATGCTTGCGGGATCTTAGTTCCTTGACTGGGGTTTAACCTAGGCCCTAGCAGTGAAAGTGCAGAATCCTAACCTCTGGACCACCAGGAAATTCCGTAATC
Source organism: Oryx dammah (assembly GCF_014754425.2). Taxonomy (NCBI): domain Eukaryota; kingdom Metazoa; phylum Chordata; class Mammalia; order Artiodactyla; family Bovidae; genus Oryx; species Oryx dammah. The sequence continues at coordinate 2,181 of NW_024075646.1, forward strand.
TATAAATCTTCATGCAAGTATATCATATAAAGTGATAGGTTTATGTCACAATATGGAGACATAAATGCCAAAAGCAGAGTGATTCCTCACTCCTTGCA
>NW_024075647.1:0-2277 GCF_014754425.2 Oryx dammah
GGAAAAACCATAGCCTTGACTAAACGGACCTTACTCAGCAAAACAACGTCATTGCTTTTGAATATACTATCTAGGTTGGTCATAACTTTTCTTCCAAGGAGTAAGCATCTTTTAATTTCATGGCTGCAATCACCATCTGCAGTGATTTTGGAGCCTCCCAAAATAAAGTCTGACACTGTTTCCACTGTTTCCCCATCTATTTGCCATGAAGTGATGGGACCAGATGCCATGATCTTCGTTTTCTGAATGTTGAGCTTTAAGCCAACTTTTTCACTCTCCTCTTTCACTTTCATCCAGAGGCTTTTTAGTTCCTCTTCACTTTCTGCCATAAGGGTGGTGTCATCTGCATATCTGAGGTGATTGATATTTCTCCTGGCAATCTTGATTCCAGCTTGTGTTTCTTCCAGTCCAGCGTTTCTCATGATGTACTCTGCATATAAGTACTTTGGCCACCTCATGCAAAGAATTGACTCATTGGAAAAGACTCTGATGCTGGGACGGATTGGGGGCAGGAGGAGAAGGGGACGACAGAGGATGAGATGGCTGGATGGCTTCACTAACTCGATGGACGTGAGTCTGAGTGAACTCCGGGAGTTGGTGATGGACAGGGAGGCCTGGTGTGCTGCAATTCATGGGGTTGCAAAGAGTTGGACATGACTGAGCGACTGAACTGAACTGATGCAATCCTGATTGTGTCAACATGACTATTTTGATCAGATAGTATGAGCTCTCTTTCTTCTTCAGTGAAAGAAGAGAGAAAGTATGAAGTTGCTCAGTGGTGTCTGACTGTTTGCAGACCCATGGACTGCAGCCTACCAGGCTCCTCTGTCCATGGAATTTTCCAGGCAAGAGTACTGAAGTGGGTTGCCATTTCCTTCTCCAGGGGATCTTCCGACCCAAGGATTGAATTAGAGTCTCTTGCATTGCAGGCAGATTCTGTACTCTCTGAGCCACCAGGGAAGCCCATCTTCTTCAGTGTTAAATGCCTGTTCTAGGTGTTTTGCTTTTCTGTATAAATTTTAGAGTCAGCTTGTTGATATCTCCAACTGGTTTTCTAGGATTATTCTTAACAACATATCAGTCCCAATTATATTTATCTGTCTTCCTCCTAGCTTGGGATCCTTGACTTTCCAATTCAACTCTATTCTTACTTGCACTGCTGTTTTCATCACATCTGTTGCCCTCTGAGTCAACAGCCTAGGAAATATCAAACCATCTCCTTTCTATTTCCAAGACGCTGATAGTTGCTGGCAAATATCATCTAAGGAGGAACTTTGTTCGCATCTCAAATCCCCTAGGGCTGCACAGCAAAACAATTCTTTTCCTCATTTTTGTTTATTTGTTTGTTGGTTGGTTGGGGTTTTTTTGGCTGCACTGGGTCTTCCTTGCTTTCCTCTAGTTGCGACACAGAGGTTTCTCTGCTGCAGCTCACAGGCTTCTCTTCTTGTGGAGCATGGGCTCAAGGTGTGTAGTCTTGGTAGCTTCAGCATATGCACTTAGTTGCTGCATAGCATACATCTCCACAGAAGATTCAATCCTTGACCAGGGATCGACCTCACATCCCTTGCATTGGAAGGCAGATTCGCAATAACTGGACCATCAGGTAAATCCCAATCCTTTCCCTTTTTTCCCATCCAGTTCCATCTTTCCACCTCTGTCCCTTTTTCCATGCAGACATTACATATACATAATAAAGGTATTATGTATACCTTTATTCAGATCCCTGAGCATGACATTTTTATTGTCAGTTTTCATTCCAATTGCAAAGAAAGGCAATGCAAAAGAATGCTCAAACTACCACACAATTGCACTCATCTCACATGCTAGTAAAGTCATGCTCAAAATTCTCCAAGCCAGGCTTCAGCAATACGTGAACTGTGAACTCCCTGATGTTCAAGCGGGTTTTAGAAAAGGCAGAGGAACCAGAGATCAAATTGCCAACATCCACTGGATCATGGAAAAAGCAAGAGAGTTCCAGAAAAACATCTACTTCTGCTTTATTGACTATGCCAAAGCCTTTGACTGTGTGGATCACAATCAACTGTGGAAAATTCTGAAAGAGATGGGAATACCAGACCACCTGACCTGCCTCTTGAGAAATCTGTATGCAGGTCAGGAAGCAACAGTTAGAACTGGACATGGAACAACAGACTGGTTCCAAATAGGAAAAGGAGTACGTCAAGGCTGTATATTGTCACCCTGCTTATTTAACTTCTATGCAGAGTACATCATGAGAAATGCTGGACTGGAGGAAACACAAGCTGGAATCAAGATTGC
>NW_024075648.1:0-2276 GCF_014754425.2 Oryx dammah
TCCTCTATGATCCACCTCCCAGAATTCTGGAAATAAAAGCAAAAATAAACAAATGGGATCTAATTAAAATTAAAAGCTTCTGCACAACAAAGGAAAACATAAGCAAAGTGAAAAGACAGCCTTCCGAATGGGAGAAAATAATAGCAAATGAAGCAACTGACAAACAACTAATCTCAAAAATATACAAGCAACTCCTGCAGCTCAATTCCAGAAAAATAAACGACCCAATCAAAAAATGGGCCAAAGAACTAAATACACATTTCTCCAAAGAAGACATACGGATGGCTAACAAACACATGAAAAGATGCTCAACATCACTCATTATTAGAGAAATGCAAATCAAAACCACAATGAGGTACCACTTCACACCAGTCAGAATGTCTGCGATCCAAAAATCTGCAAGCAATAAATGCTGGAGAGGGTGTGGAGAGAAGGGAACCCTCCTACACTGTTGGTGGGAATGCAAACTAGTACAGCCACTATGGAGAACAGTGTGGAGATTCCTTTAAAAATTGCAAATAGAAATGCCTTATGACCCAGCAATCCCATTGTTGGGCATACACATAGAGGAAACCAAAATTGAAAGAGACACATGTACCCCAATGTTCATCGCAGCACTGTTTATAATAGCCAGGACATGGAAACAACCTAGATGTCCATCAGTAGATGAATGGATAAGAAAGCTGTGGTACATATACACAATGGAGTATTACTCAGCCATTAAAAAGAATACATTTGAATCAGTTCTGATGAGATGGATGAAACTGGAGCCGATTATACAGAGTGAAGTGAGCCAGAAAGAAAAACACCAATACAGTATACTAACACATATATATGGAATTTAGGAAGATGGCAATGATGACCCTGTATGCAGGACAGCAAAAAAGACACAGATGTGTATAGCGGACTTTTGGACTCAGAGGGAGAGGGAGAGGGTGTGATGATTTGGGAGAATGGCATTGAAACATGTATAATATCATGTAAGAATCGAAATGCCAGTCTATGTCTGATGCAGGATATGACACGCTTGGGGCTGACGCGCGGGGATGACCCAGAGAGATGATGTGGGGAGGGGGGTGGGAGGGGGGTTCATGTTTGAGAACGCATGTACACCTGTGGTGGATTCATGTCAATCTATGCCAAAACCAATACAGAATTGTAAAGTAAAAATTAAAAATAAATAAATAAATAAATAAAGACATTTTAAGAAAAAAATTATTTTTCAGAATAATCTATGAAATGATGTTAGGCATTCTTTGACACAATGTTTCATGTGACATTTGAATTCATTTACATATTCCTTTACATATATAACTAGACTATAAATAAAAGTTAAGAAAAAATTACTAAGTTAAGAAAAAGACACCTTTCTTTCTAATGCACATTTTTTAAAAATGATACCAAATAATGTCAATAAACTCACAAATCAAGGATATTTTCAACTTCTGATGTTTGCCTACTTTAGAAACATGTAAGGAAAATTTTACAGCCTCTAAGAACCATTTAGTTTGTTTTTGAATGCCAGAGTTTCACATTGTCATTTCATCATTGCTAAGTTCACAGGGATTTTATTTTATACAAATACAGTAATTTTTTTAACTCTGCCAGAAGCTGAACCACAGCAATATTTCATATTCTTTGATTCAAGTATTCAGATAATTTTTCAATATATCCGTTAAGGAAACAAAAAGATATTCATAGGGCTTTAAACAAAAATCAACAACAAAAAAACTAGTTGAAATATTTGATTGTAAATTTTAGTCATTACAAACTTTTAAAAAATATACTCTTTTGTTCAGCTTATAGTTTTTGTTATTAAAAATATAAAATTGTTTTCCTCATGTCCAATACCATCCATAAAATTTAAACATATCATGACATCCTAGAAAATAATAATTTCTCATATTTTTTGAGGACAGCTTAACTGTACGTGTGTATTTAGCACACTGACAAGATCGATTTTTATTTCTTTTTTTAATGGAGGCTTAATGATTGGAGAAGAAAATGGCTCCAAACCCACTCCAGTATTCTTGCCCGGAGAGTCCCAGAGACAGAGGAGTCTGGCAGGCTACAGTCCACGGGGTCGCAAGAGTCAGACACAACCTAGCGACTAAACTACCACCACCTAAAGTGGGCTTCCCTGGTGGCTCAGACTGCTAAGAATCTGCCTGCTAATGCAGGAGAGCCAGGTTTAATTCTTGGGTCGGAAAGACCCCCTAGAGAAGGGAATGGCAATCCACTTCAGTAGTCTTGCCTGGAGAATTCCACGGACCGAG
>NW_024075650.1:0-1013 GCF_014754425.2 Oryx dammah
TCTGACAGTTTCCACTGTTTCCCCATCTATTTCCCATGAAGTGATGGGACCAGATGCCATGATCTTCGTTTTCTGAATGTTGAGCTTTAAGCCAACTTTTTCACTCTCCTCTTTCACTTTCATCAAGAGGCTTTTTAGCTCCTCTTCACTTTCTGCCATAAGGGTGGTGTCATCTGCATATCTGAGGTTACTGATATTTCTCCTGACAATCTTGATTCCAGCTTGTGTTTCTTCCAGTCCAGTGTTTCTCATGATGTACTCTGCATAGAAGTTAAATAAGCAGGGTGACAATATACAGCCTTGACGTACTCCTTTTCCTATTTGGAACCAGTCTGTTGTTCCATGTCCAGTTCTAACTGTGGCTTCCTGACCTGCATACAGATTTCTCAAGAGGCAGGTTAGGTGGTCTGGTAGTCCCATCTCTTTCAGAATTTTCCACAGTTGATTGTGATCCACCCAGTCAAAGGCTTTGGCATAGTCAATAAAGCAGAAATAGATGTTTTTCTGGAACTCTCTTGCTTTTTCCATGATCCAGGGGATGCTGGCAATTTGATCTCTGGTTCCTCTGCCTTTTCTAAAACCAGCTTGAACATCTGGAAGTTCACGGTTCACGTATTGCTGAAGCCTGGCTTGGAGAATTTTGAGCATTACTTTACTAGCATGTGAGATGAGTGCAGTTGTGCGGTAGTTTGAGCATTCTTTGGCATTGCCTTTCTTTGGGATTGGAATGAAAACTGACCTTTTCCAGTCCTGTGGCCACTGCTGAGTTTTCCAAATTTGCTGGCATATTGAGTACAGCACTTTCACAGCATCATCTTTCAGGATTTGAAACAGCTCAACTGGAATTCCATCACCTCCACTAGCTTTGCTTGTAGTGCTGCTTTCTAAGGCCCACTTGACTTCACATTCCAAGATGTCTGGTTCTAGATGAGTGATCACACCATCGTGGTTATCCGGGTCATGAAGATCCTTTTTGTACAGTTCTTCTGTGTATTCTTGCCACCTCTTCTTAA
>NW_024075650.1:1113-2274 GCF_014754425.2 Oryx dammah
TTCTTTTCACAGCTATTTGTAAGGCCTCCCCAGACAGCCATTTTGCTTTTTTGCATTTATTTTCCATGGATGGTCTTGATCCCTGTCTCCTGTACAATGTCACAAACCTCATTCCACAGTTCATCAGGCACTCTACCTATCAGATCTAGGCTCTTAAATCTATTTCTCACTTCCACTGTATAATCATGAGGGATTTGACTGAGGTTATACCTGAATGGTCTAGCGGTTTTTTCCTGTTTTCTTCAATTTCAGTCTGAATTTGGTAATAAGGAATTCATGATCTGAGCCACAGTCATCTCCTGGTCTTGTTTTTGTTGACTGTATAGAGCTTCTCCATCTTTGGCTGCAGAGAATATAATCAATCTGATTTCGGTGTAGAGTCTTCTCTTGTGTTGTTGGAAGAGGGTGTTTGCTATGACCAGTGCATTTTCTTGGCAAAACTCTATTAGTCTTTGCTCTGCTTCATTCTGCATTCCAAGGCCAAATTTGCCTGTTACTCCAGGTGTTTCTTGACTTCCTACTTTTGCATTCCAGTCCCCTATAATGAAAAGGACATCTTTTTTGGGTGTTAGTTCTAAAAGGCCTTGTAGGTCTTCATAGAACCGTTCAACTTCAGCTTCTTCAGCGTTACTTGTTGGGGCATAGACTTGGATTACTGTGATATTGAATGGTTTGCCTTGGAAACGAACAGAGATCATTCTGTCATTTTTGAGATTGCATCCAAGTACTGCATTTCAGACTCTTCTGTTGACCATGATGGCTACTCCATTTCTTCTGAGGGATTCCTGTTCGCAGTAGTAGATATAATGGTCATCTGAGTTAAATTCACCCATTCCAGTCCATTTTAGTTTGCTGATTCCTAGAATGTCAATGTTCACTCTTGCCATCTCCTGTTTGACCACTTCCAATTTGCCTTGATTCATAGACCTGACATTCCAGGTTCCTATGCAATATTGCTCTTTACAACATCGGACCTTGCTTCTATCACCAGTCACATCCACAGCTGGGTATTGTTTTTGCTTTGGCTCCATCCCTTCATTCTTTCTGGATTTATTTCTCCACTGACCTCCAGTAGCATATTGGGCACCTATTGACCTGGGGAGTTCCTCTTTTGGTATCCTATCATTTTGCCTTTTCATACTGTTCATGGGGTTCTCAAGG
>NW_024075651.1:0-2274 GCF_014754425.2 Oryx dammah
ATGCAGATTCCATGTCTTCACTGTGAATCCTCACTCTGGGTCTGGGGCCAGGAATCTGCATTTGAACAAACTGGGTGGTTGATGTGGGGATGGCTGGGGGTGGCCCTGACCTGCAAGGGACCAGGGCCAGCAGCTGCCGTCTCTGGTCTCTGTCTTCTGACTCGTGTGTCCGCTCTGTGTTCTCCACCCAGGGGCCACCCTCTTCCTTTGTTTACAGAGCCCAGCTGCTGGCCTGGGTGAGAGAGGTTCACCCCCATGGCTGGAGTCACATACCCACCATTTCTTAATGTGCCACCAGCCTCAGCAGGCCCACAGTGCTGCCCAGAGCTGACCCAGGGGCATGGAGCGCAGCGTGGTCACAACCAGGCCAGAAGGAGGATGACAGCCAGGTGTCTTCAACCAGCCAGGGACCTGAGAATTCAAAGTCACCCGAAGCCATGTGGGCCTCTGTCAGGACGCTTTCTAAGTATGAGGAGGAAACTTGTATTCAAAAGGCTTATCAGCCATGAAGCAGGACAATAAAAATAACAGGAGAGAAAACCCTTCATTTCCTCAGAGCAGTGATGGAGCCCCGAGGTGAAGGTTGGTGGCAGGAACGTGACAGACCCGAATCACTGTTTTACAGAAGAGGCTGGAATCCAGCATTGATGGGGGACTGGGTGGCTGAGAATGAGCTGAGGGGCAACCAAAGGTTGGTTGGAGGGGCCCAGAGAGGGATGTCCCATGTGACATCTGAGGCTCCTTTCGCTGCGACAATGGACACTTCTCCGGCCTCTCAGACTTCACGAAGTCTGCTTCACAAAAATGCCATACTGCATTGAATTATGTTATTTAAAGAATGGAAAATAAATGAGACAAAATATTAAAATAGAAACACTTAAAACTTTAGTATTTCAAAGGGCAACACCGGAAAAGTAAAAAGACAACCCACAGAATGGGGACAAAAAATTGCAAATGACACATGTGGTAAGAGTGTGGAGCCAGAAAACTTATACCACCCTTGTGTGTGTGCGTGCACGCTCATGCTGTCTCCGAGGCCCCATGGATGTAACCCTCCAGGTCCTCTGTCCATGGGGTTTTCCAGGCAAGAATATTGGAGTGGGTTGCCACGTCGTCCTCCCAGGGATTTTCCCTGACCCACGGATTGAGCCTGGATCTCTCGCTTTGTAGGCAGATTCTTTCCCACTGAGCTGCCTGCAAAACCTCGGGAAATAGTCTAGTGGTACATCGAAAAGTTAAAAACAGACTTAGCAATTGCCTGGTGGTGGGCCTGGAGGATGACGGCTTAGGGGTGCAAGATGATTTCTGGGGGTGATAAAAGTGTTCTGAAATTGATGGTGGTGATGGTTGAGTAGTACTGTGCATTAAATCGGGCACGTTCCTGGGTGACTTGTATGATATGTGAATTACATCTCACTAAAACTCTGTAAAGAAAAGGGTTCGGTCCACAGTGAGACACAAAATGCCTTTCAGGAGGTGGCTCTCCTGAGACAGATGTGGAGGTGCCCAGTGTGGCGTCTCAGGGAGCTAGATCACCCGAGATAAGACCTGCAAATGAGGCATTCAGCTGAAGCAAGTGAAGGCCGCTCAGCAGTGTGACTCTTTGCGACCCCATGGACTATGCAGTCCATGGAATTCTCTGGGCCATGATACTGGAGTGGGTTCCTTTCTCCAGAGGGATCTTCCCAACCCAGGGATCGAACCCAGGTCTCCTGTACTGCAGGCGGATTCTCTACCCTCTGAGCAACCAGGGAAGCCCGCAGCTGAAGCAAGAGAGCCTCTGTTGTCTCCCTCCCGCCCTGGAGTTCTGAGCTGGCTCAGGGAAGCATCTGGACCTCCTGGGTGTGGGAAGGGAGTTTCAGACAACTGAAGGGCTCCTAAGGGGCAGGGGATGCAGCTGGGGTCTGGTGGACCCAAGAGAGACTTTCCCTAAGAAGCAGGATTCATAGGTTGTCCCCATGCGTGCACACGGGTGGTCCATCAGGAGGCCGGTTCCTCTTCAAGGATATTAGACACTGAATCGTGTTCCCCTAACTGTACCCAGTGAAGCCCTAACCACTAGCACCCGGAGGTGGGTCTTTCCAGGGCATCAAGTTACCATGAGGTCCTTAGGGTGGGCTCTAATCCATTAGGACTGGTGACCTCTGAAAATAGGGAATTAGGAGACAGATACTTGTCTAGGGAGGGCGCCATGGAGACCTGGAGACAGCCGTCTACACGCCTAGGGGAGAAGCCTGGAACACATGCTTCCCTCAGGGCTCTCAGAGCAACCGC
>NW_024075652.1:0-2274 GCF_014754425.2 Oryx dammah
AGTGTCACTAGATTTTTAGAAATAAATAGGACAGTTAATATCCATCAACCTAGCTATAGCATTCATGAAAATTTATCCTATGGATTAAATTATCAGTATATAAGGGACAGAGGAACAAGGAGTTTTATTGTAACAATGTTTGAAACAGCCAAAGACGGAGAAAAATTTACTCCCTGGAAGAAGAATTGACTGAATAATAATCTACTCCAGCGATTTGCCAGCAATATTACTGAGTGAGAAAGTAAACATGCAAAAACGATTGAACGACATAATGTTTCAAAAAGAAAAGTTATTTTTGGCTGTGCTGCTCTTTGTTGCTGCCGCAAGCTTTTCTCTAGCGGCGGAGAACAGGGGCTACTATTTTTCGCGGTGCACGGGCTTCTCACTACAGTGACTTCTCTTGTTGTAGAGCACGGGTTCTAGAGCACAGACTTCACTAGTTGTGGTAGGGTGGACTCAGGAGTTGCGGCTCCGGAGCTCTAGAGTAGAGGCTCGATAGTTGTGGTGCATGGGCTTAGTGGCTCTGCAGCATATGGGATCCTCCCGGATCGGGGATCCAACCCATGTCTCCTGCGTTGGCAGGCGATTTCTTTACCGCTGAGCCTCCAGGGAAGGCCTCAGCATAATCTTAAGTATATAAAAAATGACTGAAATGCTCTAAATATGATTTTAGATATTATATGCCTATATAGGATTATATGCAGAGAAGGCAATGGCACCCCACTCCAGTACTCTTGCCTGGAAAATCCCATGGACTGAGGAGCCTGGTGGGCTGCAGTCCATGGGGTCACAAAGAGTCAGACATGACTGTGCGACTTCACTTTCACTTTTCACTTCCATGCATTGGAGAAGGAAACAGCAACCCACTCCAGTGTTCTTGCCTGGAGAATCCCAGGGATGGGGGAGCCTGGTGGGCTTCCGTTTATGGGGTCGCACAGTCAGACACGACTGAAGCGACTTAGCAGCAGCAGCAGCATAAGATTATATGAGAATGAAGAAAATAAGGAGGGACACTAATTAGATACTTAACACGGATAATCCATAGGGAATAGAGGCTGATATCAGTGGAAGAAGGAAAGCTCAAGTAAAACAAGAAAACGAAAAAAATTAAGATTTAATCCCCCGCCAAAAATGTATAATAACTCAGGACTTCGCAAACCAGTAACAGAGCTCACCTCTGAGTGGGCATGAGGATGTAATTAGTCAGGGGAAAAATTCTCCTTTTAGTGTAGAAATTCCTTTTTTGTTTTCACAAGTTCTTATAATGATTAATTTAAAGGAAATAGTAGTTTAAAAAGAAATAGAAGACCAAACAAATTAGAAAATATGAATATAGAAAGTCCTTAGTTTGCTGAACAGACAAAGATAAATAAACCAAAAAATTTCAGTAGTCCTTAAAGTAAAAAATTTAAAATAATGCCCAGATAACAAGGGCCTGGAAATAGGAAATAATCTGCAGAGTTTAATAATAATAGCAACAATATCTCATTAGTGCTCACTAAACCTCAACAACACCCTTTAAAATAGCCATACTTTATCATCATTTTGTTGATGTGGAAACTGAGACATAGAGAAGTTAAAACTTCTTAAAATTCACAGAGTATTTTAGAAAACTGGAGATATACTATGAAATAGTTGAATTTTATTAAATGTTTTGACTGAATGTATAGGTTTTCTTTCCAATTAAAAAAATTAACATATATCACTGATTTTCAAATGTTATATCATTCTATTTCTGTGATAAGCCCTATATGCTGACAATATGTTATACTTTCTATGTAACACTAGATTAAATTTGCTAATGACTGTTTAGGATTTTTGTATGTGTTTTCATGAGCCATCTATCTGTAAGTTTCCTTTCTTGTATTGTCTTTGTCAGATTTGTTACCCAAATTATGGTGACCTTATAAAATGAGTCATAAAATTGTATCATTTATCTATTTTCAGAATAACTGTGTAAGAAATAACCACAAAATCCCAGGACATACAAAAATAACAAGATGAAAAGTGATCTGATAGTCTGACTAATAAGCATTTATTGAGCTGTCTTCTCAGGGCTTTTAATTTAAAATCACAGTGAATATAAACATGTATATATATATACACACATACACAAGCATATGTATAATATTTATTTCTCTTGGAGGAAGTTTAAGCACTGTAGCTAAGAGATAAACAATTGTGCACAATGAATGAATCTTGATGTTCATTTCTACTTGCTCTATGAAAGAGATCAGTCTATGAAGATGAAGCACAGTTTAGTGAAAGGAAGAA
>NW_024075653.1:0-2274 GCF_014754425.2 Oryx dammah
TTCTTCCTTTCACTAAACTGTGCTTCATCTTCATAGACTGATCTCTTTCATAGAGCAAGTAGAAATGAACATCAAGATTCATTCATTGTGCACAATTGTTTATCTCTTAGCTACAGTGCTTAAACTTCCTCCAAGAGAAATAAATATTATACATATGCTTGTGTATGTGTGTATATATATATACATGTTTATATTCACTGTGATTTTAAATTAAAAGCCCTGAGAAGACAGCTCAATAAATGCTTATTAGTCAGACTATCAGATCACTTTTCATCTTGTTATTTTTGTATGTCCTGGGATTTTGTGGTTATTTCTTACACAGTTATTCTGAAAATAGATAAATGATACAATTTTATGACTCATTTTATAAGGTCACCATAATTTGGGTAATAAATCTGACAAAGACAATACAAGAAAGGAAACTTACAGATAGATGGCTCATGAAAACACATACAAAAATCCTAAACAGTCATTAGCAAATTTAATCTAGTGTTACATAGAAAGTATAACATATTGTCAGCATATAGGGCTTATCACAGAAATAGAATGATATAACATTTGAAAATCAGTGATATATGTTAATTTTTTTAATTGGAAAGAAAACCTATACATTCAGTCAAAACATTTAATAAAATTCAACTATTTCATAGTATATCTCCAGTTTTCTAAAATACTCTGTGAATTTTAAGAAGTTTTAACTTCTCTATGTCTCAGTTTCCACATCAACAAAATGATGATAAAGTATGGCTATTTTAAAGGGTGTTGTTGAGGTTTAGTGAGCACTAATGAGATATTGTTGCTATTATTATTAAACTCTGCAGATTATTTCCTATTTCCAGGCCCTTGTTATCTGGGCATTATTTTAAATTTTTTACTTTAAGGACTACTGAAATTTTTTGGTTTATTTATCTTTGTCTGTTCAGCAAACTAAGGACTTTCTATATTCATATTTTCTAATTTGTTTGGTCTTCTATTTCTTTTTAAACTACTATTTCCTTTAAATTAATCATTATAAGAACTTGTGAAAACAAAAAAGGAATTTCTACACTAAAAGGAGAATTTTTCCCCTGACTAATTACATCCTCATGCCCACTCAGAGGTGAGCTCTGTTACTGGTTTGCGAAGTCCTGAGTTATTATACATTTTTGGCGGGGGATTAAATCTTAATTTTTTTCGTTTTCTTGTTTTACTTGAGCTTTCCTTCTTCCACTGATATCAGCCTCTATTCCCTATGGATTATCCGTGTTAAGTATCTAATTAGTGTCCCTCCTTATTTTCTTCATTCTCATATAATCTTATGCTGCTGCTGCTGCTAAGTCGCTTCAGTCGTGTCTGACTGTGCGACCCCATAAACGGAAGCCCACCAGGCTCCCCCATCCCTGGGATTCTCCAGGCAAGAACACTGGAGTGGGTTGCTGTTTCCTTCTCCAATGCATGGAAGTGAAAAGTGAAAGTGAAGTCGCACAGTCATGTCTGACTCTTTGTGACCCCATGGACTGCAGCCCACCAGGCTCCTCAGTCCATGGGATTTTCCAGGCAAGAGTACTGGAGTGGGGTGCCATTGCCTTCTCTGCATATAATCCTATATAGGCATATAATATCTAAAATCATATTTAGAGCATTTCAGTCATTTTTTATATACTTAAGATTATGCTGAGGCCTTCCCTGGAGGCTCAGCGGTAAAGAAATCGCCTGCCAACGCAGGAGACATGGGTTGGATCCCCGATCCGGGAGGATCCCATATGCTGCAGAGCCACTAAGCCCATGCACCACAACTATCGAGCCTCTACTCTAGAGCTCCGGAGCCGCAACTCCTGAGTCCACCCTACCACAACTAGTGAAGTCTGTGCTCTAGAACCCGTGCTCTACAACAAGAGAAGTCACTGTAGTGAGAAGCCCGTGCACCGCGAAAAATAGTAGCCCCTGTTCTCCGCCGCTAGAGAAAAGCTTGCGGCAGCAACAAAGAGCAGCACAGCCAAAAATAACTTTTCTTTTTGAAACATTATGTCGTTCAATCGTTTTTGCATGTTTACTTTCTCACTCAGTAATATTGCTGGCAAATCGCTGGAGTAGATTATTATTCAGTCAATTCTTCTTCCAGGGAGTAAATTTTTCTCCGTCTTTGGCTGTTTCAAACATTGTTACAATAAAACTCCTTGTTCCTCTGTCCCTTATATACTGATAATTTAATCCATAGGATAAATTTTCATGAATGCTATAGCTAGGTTGATGGATATTAACTGTCCTATTTATTTCTAAAAATCTAGTGACACT
>NW_024075655.1:0-2272 GCF_014754425.2 Oryx dammah
CACCTCGGTGCTTCCCCTGACATCTGAAGGTGTGAAAAACCTCCCCATGAAGCAGCAAAGCCAATTACCCTTCCTGTCTGTTCTGTTGCATTTTCTTTGGCCTTGTTCTCGGGCTTGGGCTCATGCTTTTCTGTTTCTCTTTGCTCAAGACCTCCCGCCTCCTCTGTGTTTTTGTAAGCTCTTTAGCTGTTGGATCTGCTCTCAGCCTCATGCATGCATACTCAGTCACTTCATTGTGTCTGACTCTGTGGGGCCCCTTGGACTGTAGCCCGCCATGCTCCTCTGTCCGTGGGATTCTGCAGTTGAGAGTATTGGAGCGGGTTGCAGTGCTCTTAACTTCATCCCATCCCTATTATGCATGGTGGGGGACTGGGGTTGGTCTCGTTCTCTGGTAGAATTCATACCAGGTATAATACATACGCTGGGTCCCTTCATACTCGTCTCCTAGAATGTGGGTGATGATTGGCAGGAGATTGGGGAGGAGGTGGAGAAAAAAGTGAACACTTCCCCATCTGTGATCCCCACTTCATGCCTCTGGAGACATTCCTGGGCTGACAGCTCCCTACTGGCTGGCAGGTGCTGGATCAGGGTCCCCCCTTGGCCTCCCAGTTGACAACCAGTGGCAGCATCCTGTCTAATTAATGCCTAGGGAGGCTCCTCCTTCCTGAGCCAGGGGAATGCATCCCTCTATTCAACACCCTGAGTTTAATCTCTCAGACTTCGTTCTGGGAATCCTGAGGACGTCTTTGGCTGCACGGCACGTGGACCTAGGGTTGGATTGCCTGCAGGCACGGGTGTCCCGAGCAGTGCTTGACCCCTCCTACCTGTGACCACAATCGGCAGGGGGTCACTGACATCGGACCACCCAAAGCGAGACCAGCTGGTTCCCGAACATGTGTAGGACCCGGCATGTTTTCTGGTCACCGGGTCAAGGGTGAAGTTCTTGAAATGTTGTCCCTGGAGCTTGGGCAAACTGGTCCCATGACTTTTGAATAGTCTGAATATCGCAAATGGAGGACTGGAGTGGCACCAAAGAGTCACATTCTGTCCTAAGGGAACCATGGGGCTTGGCCAGGCTGACAAAGAGGGCTTCTCATATTCACCTAGGAGAGAAGGAGACACAGGCTTTGAGAGAAAAATAGGAATGATCCCCTCTCCCCACTGCCCTCGTGGGTGGTTCCCCTTCAATTCTTCCAACTCTCCTCCCCAAAAGTGCATCACCCTGATGCTCAGGGCCACCTGGGGCCTGGGGACAGATAGAGACACAGTCAACCCAGGACGGACATCTTGAGATTCTAAGAATACGATTCTCGGAAGTGATTCTTCTCCTTGGGTAGACAAAATGTTGAGAAACTTTGTCTCAAAACACAAAACACTGGGTATTTCCTGGTGGTCCAGTGGTTAGGACTCAGCACTTTCTCGCTGAGGGCCTGAGTTGAATCCCTGATAAGGGAACTAAGATCCTGCAAGCTGCACAATGCAGGCAAAAGGAAACATCACCAAAAATGGATGCCTGGACAAGAAGGGAAAGGATTTCCCTCTTGCATTTGCTGTAGCTCAAATGGTAAAGAATCTTCCTGCAAAGCAGGAGAGCAGGGTTCAGTCTCTTGAGTTGGCAATATCCCCTGGTTAAGGAAATGGCAACCCATTCCTGCATTCCTGCCTGGAGAATCCCATGCATAGAGGAGCCTAGTGAGCTACAGTCCATGGGGTCGCAGAGAGTCGGACTCAACAGAGCGACTAACACTAACACAACTAAGCAGTGAGAAAGCCACTTGCCTGCAAAGATGGAAGTAAACCTTGACCCTCGCTCCTTTGTTAGGTAACCTACATCGAATCTGTGACAAGGTCCAGGTGGCCCTGCCTGATGTCCAGACCCTTCCCTGGGGTCAGCTCTAGTGGGTACTACTGCAGAAGCTGTTGTTAAAGGCTGGATGGAGAGGCCATGAGCCACCTTGCTGCGGGGGTGGGGGTTTGTGGGGTGCAGCCTCTTGCTCCCCTCTCATGATTGAAATGGCACTCAGAGGGCCCAGCTCCCAGCTCCCAGACTTCATACTGTGCCTTCAGGTCCAGAGGCCAGAGCTGGGCTAACCTCTGGGGAGAATGAAGATGAGTATCAAGGCCAATAGGAGGACCTGGGATCCACAGGGCACACGGTTCTCACTGTACTGACAGGGGGTCACCCCGGCCCCCAGTGTCATCTGCATCAGCCAGAACTGCTCTGCTCAACAGAGAAATAAGGGATGGGGAGGACTCACCCACAGCTGCCCAG
>NW_024075656.1:0-713 GCF_014754425.2 Oryx dammah
TGTCGTGGAACTTCTTGAGTTGTAGCAAGGGTGTAAAGGACCGTTTCAAAGTTCAAGAGGGAAGGGGTGATTTGTCTGGAGACGCCTCATCGGAAAAGGTCCTCATCTCGCCTGGAGGGGAGAACCTCCTGGATTTTCTCGAGTTGCGGCGGGACCTTCTCGAGTTACGACGGGGACCTCTGGGACCCTCCCTTGTGGCCTCAGGAAAGGCCAATCTCCTTGCGATTTGCGAGTGGCCTGTCTGGAATCCTCTGTAGTCGGTGCCGGGGCCTAAGACCTCATGTGGAAACTATGACGCAACCTGAGCATTCCCCTCCAGTGCTTAGATATATCTTGGTTTACTTCTGGAGGCTCCACCGGGGAGTCAGTCCTCATCTCGAGTGGGGACATGCACGTGTGCTTTCCTCACAAGCTGAAGCAGTCGTGGCAGGCTTCCCGTCACCTTGATACAGGGATTTGTGGCATTCTTTGGAGGCTTTCCCACGAGGCTTTCCCACGAGGCTTTCCAGCAGGGCTGTCACACGTTCCACGGTGGTGTGAATCGATCCTCGGCGTGCATGTCGAGGAAGTGCAGGGAAATCAGGTTCTTCTGGAGTGGACTGAGACAATTTGTGCACATTGGGAATGGTGGCACGACCCCTGGAGTTCCTCTCTACTTTCCTGTGGAGAGTGCCTCCTCCGAGATGCGACAGGAAAGCCGGGAATCCTTTCCC
>NW_024075656.1:813-2271 GCF_014754425.2 Oryx dammah
ATGTGGGCGGGACCCTCGGTGTTCCTCTCGAGTGGAGGCGGGTATGTCGGGGAACTTCTTGAGTTGCAGCAAGGGTGTAAATGACCGTTTCGAAGTTCAAGAGGGAAGGGGTGATTTGTCTGGAGACGCCTCAGCGGAAAAGGTCCTCATCTCGCCTGGAGGGGAGAACCTCCTGGATTTTCTCGAGTTGCGGCGGGACCTTCTCGAGTTACGACGGGGACCTCTGGGACACTCCCTTGTGGCCTCAGGAAAGGCCAATCTCCATGCGACTTGCGAGTGGCCTGTCGGGATTCCTCTGCAGTCGGTGCCGGGGCCTAAGACCTCATGTGGAGACTATGACGGAACCTGAGGATTCCCCTCCAGTGCTTACATGGATCTTGGGGTACTTCTGGAGGCTCCACCGGGGAGTCAGCCCTCGTCTCGAGTGGGGACATGCACGTGCGCTTTCCTCACAAGCTGAAGCAGTCGTGGCAGGCGTCCCGTCGCCTTGATACAGTGATCTGTGGCATTCTTTGGAGGCTTTCCCGAGAGGCTTTCCCACGAGTCTTTCCAGCAGGGCTGTCACACATTCCACGGTGGTGTGAGTCGATCCTCGGCGTGCATGTCGAGGAAGTGCAGGGAAATCAGGTTCTTCTGGTGTGGACTGAGACATTTTTTTGCACATTGGGAATGGTGGCACGACCCCTGGAGTTCCTCTCGACTTTCCTGTGGAGAGCGCCTCCTCCGAGATGTAACAGGAAAATCGGGAGTCCTTTCCCGGCGAAGCAGGGAAAGGAACCCTCATCTCGAGCTATGAGGAGGAAACGGGGCTCCTCTTGATGTGGGCGGGACCCTCGGTGTTCCTCTCGAATGGAGGCGGGTATGTCGGGGAACTTCTGGAGTTGTAGCAAGGGTGTGAAGAACCCTTTCGAAGTTCAAGAGGGAAGGTGTGATTCGCCTCGAGAGGCCTAGCGGAAAAGGGCCTCATCTCGCCTGGAGGGGAGAAACTCCTGGATTTTCTCGTGTTGCGGCGGGACCTTCTCGTGTTACGACGGGGACCTCTGGGACCCTCCCTCTGGGCCTCAGGAAAGGCCAGTCTCCATGCGAGTTGCGTGGGGCCTCTCGGGATTCCTCTCCAGTAAGTGTCCGGGTCTAAGACCTCGTGTGGATCGAGACCGGAACCTGAGGATTCCTCTAAAGTGCTGACATGGATCTTGGGGTACCACTGGAGGCTCCACAGGGGGGTCAGTCCTAATCTCGAGTGAGGACATGCAGTTCCGCTTTCCTCACTAGCTGGAGCAGCCGTGTTAGGCTTCCCGGCGCCTTGATACAGGGATCTGTGGCATTCTTTGGAGGCTTTTCCGCGAGGCTTTCCGACAGGGCTGTCACACGTGCCACTGTGGTGTGAGTCGATCCTCGGCGTGCATGTCGAGGAAGTGCAGGGAAATCAGGTTCTTCTGGAGTGGACTGAGACATTTT
>NW_024075657.1:0-2270 GCF_014754425.2 Oryx dammah
CCATATGATTATCTCAATAGATGCAGAGAAGGCCTTTGACAAAATTCAACATCCATTTATGATAAAAACTCTCCAGAAAGCAGGAATAGAAGGAACATACCTCAACATAATAAAAGCTATATATGACAAACCCGCAGCAAACATTATTCTCAATGGTGAAAAATTGAAAGCATTTCCCCTAAAGTCAGGAACAAGACAAGGGTGTCCACTTTCACCACTACTATTCAACATAGTTCTGGAAGTTTTAGCCACAGCAATCAGAGCAGAACAAGAAATAAAAGGAATCCAAATTGGAAAAGAAGAAGTAAAACTCTCACTGTTTGCAGATGGCATGATCCTCTACATAGAAAACCCTAAAGACTCCACCAGAAAATTACTAGAACTAATCAATGAATATAGTAAATTTGCAGGATATAAAATCAACACTCAGAAATCCCTTGCATTCCTATACACTAATAATGAGAAAGTAGAAAAAGAAATTAAGGAAACAATTCCATTCACCATTGCAAAAAAAATGGTGAATATAAAAGAATAAAAAAGAATAAAATACTTAGGAATATATCTACCTAAAGAAACTAAAGACCTATATATAGAAAACTATAAAACACTGATGAAAGAAATCAAAGAGGACACTAATAGATGGAGAAATATACCATGTTCATGGATCAGAAGAATCAATATAGTGAAAATGAGTATACTACCCAAAGCAATTTACAAATTCAATGCAATCCCTATCAAGCTTCCAGCGATATTTTTCACAGAACTAGAACAAATAATTTCAAGATTTGTATAGAAATACAAAAAACCTCAAATAGCCAAAGCAATCTCGAGAAAGAAGAATGGAACTGGAGGAATCAACTTGCCTGACTTCAGGCTCTACTACAAAGCCACAGTCATCAAGACAGTATGGTATTGGCACAAAGACAGAAATATAGATCAATGGAACAAAATAGAAAGCCCAGAGATAAATCCACACACATATGGACACCTTATCCTTGACAAAGGAGGCAAGAATATACAATGGAGTAAAGACAATCTCTTTAACAAGTGGTGCTGGGAAAACTGGTCAACCACTTGTAAAAGAATGAAACTAGATCACTTTCTAACACCGCACACAAAGATAAACTTAAAATGGATTAAAGATCTAAATGTAAGACCAGAAACTATAAAACTCCTAGAGGAAAACATAGGCAAAACACTCTCCGACATAAACCGCAGCAGGATCCTCTATGATCCACCTCCCAGAATTCTGGAAATAAAAGCAAAAATAAACAAATGGGATCTAATTAAAATTAAAAGCTTCTGCACAACAAAGGAAAATATAAGCAAAGTGAAAAGACAGCTTTCCGAATGGGAGAAAATAATAGCAAATGAAGCAACTGACAAACAACTATCTCAAAAAATATACAAGCAACTCCTGCAGCTCAATTCCAGAAAAATAAATGACCCAATCAAAAAATGGGCCAAAGAACTAAATAGACATTTCTCCAAAGAAGACATACGGGTGGCTAACAAACATATGAAAAGATGCTCAACATCACTCATTATTAGAGAAATGCAAATCAAAACCACAATGAAGTACCACTTCACACCAGTCAGAATGTCTGCAATCCAAAAATCTGCAAGCAATAAATGCTGGAGAGGGTGTGGAGAGAAGGGAACCCTCCTACACTGTTGGTGGGAATGCAAACTAGTACAGCCACTATGGAGAACAGTGTGGAGATTCCTTAAAAAATTGCAAATAGAACTGCCTTATGACCCAGCAATCCCACTGCTGGGCATACACACGGAGGAAACCAGAATTGAAAGAGACACATGTACCCCAATGTTCATCACAGCACTGTTTATAATAGCCAGGACATGGAAACAACCTAGATGTCCATCAGCAGATGAATGGATAAGAAAGCGGTGGTACATATACACAATGGAGTATTACTCAGCCGTTAAAAAGAATACATTTGAATCAGTTCTGATGAGTTGGATGAAACTGGAGCCAATTATACAGAGTGAAGTAAGCCAGAAAGAAAAACACCAATACAGTATACTAACACATATATATGGAATTTAGAAAGATGACAATGATGACCCTGTATGCAGGACAGCAAAAAAGACACAGATGTGTATAGCAGACTTTTGGACTCAGAGAGAGAGGGAGAGGGTGAGATGATTTGGGAGAATGGCATTGAAACATGTATAATATCATGTAAGAGTCGAATTGCCAGTCTATGTCCGATGCAGGATATGGCACGCTTGGGGCTGGTACATGGGGA
>NW_024075658.1:0-2270 GCF_014754425.2 Oryx dammah
GATGGTTATATACACAACACACACATATATCTAGTCAGTTTATATAATAGATATTTTTACAGGACTCAAAATCTTTTCAACAGTCAGCCTCGCCTTTGAGCCTGCCAGCCAGCACCCAACAAGAGATCAGAAGTGCTACCACCCTTACCTTACAAAGGAGGAACTGACACCTACCCTAAGGCTGCAGATGACAGAATTGAGACTGTCAAAACTTGGATCTTCTGACCTTAGGTTCAGTATTCTTTTCATGACTGGGCTCTAGCTCATCAAAGTCTTTGCTTTACCTTGAACATGGCTCCTGATGAAATCAAATAATCACTTTGCCCAAAAAAGAGGTGCAGTTTTCAAGGGGATATGAAGTATTGAAGGTACATGTTAACTTGTTGCTGATGTACTTTGAGAAAGACTCACTCCAGTTTCACTGGACAGTGAAGGACACGTGGGGTCTCAGAGCCCTTCTTCACTTTAAGCAAAATTCTAAATTTAACCTCGTTTTTTCCTCAGTAGTTCCACCCCACTGCACCAGTCTTTTGTTGGCGGCAAAAGAAATATTAATAAAAATGAGACTTATCAGTCGTATGCCTGACTGTCTAGAGACCAGTGCTCAGTCACTCACTCACATCTGACTCTTTCCTGCCCTATGGACTGTAGCCTGCGGCTCTCTGTCCATAGGATTCTCCAGGCAAGAACACTGGAGTAGGTTACTGTGCCCTCCTCCACTAGAGATCAGTACCAGAGATTTATTGCCAGTAGAAAGTTCAAGGAAACCACTGGCTTCTACCTCAACAAAGGGTTACATTAAAAATGTTACCCATGAGCAAACAGATACAAGACTTCTTAAAATCTTCAGATTCCAGAGGCTTTCATCAAAAGGTTGAATAACCTTAAAGAACTTTCTGAATTTTAAGACCTGACATCTAAAGATTAAAAGAGACATCAGATGATTTAGAAGAAGGGGAATTTAGTATCCCCCTTTTCTGTTATCAATGATAGATTATAATGCAGGTCAAGAAGCAATAGTTAGAACTGGACATGGAATGATGGACTGGTTCAAAATTGGGAAAGGAGTACATCAAGGTTGAATATTGTCACCCAGCTTATTTAACTTCTAAGCAGAGTACATTATGCGAAATGCCCTGCCGGATGAAGCGCAAGCTGGAACCACGAGTGCTGGGAGAAATACCAACAACCTCAGATAAACAGATGACACCACCCAAATGGCAGAAAAGTGAACAGGAACTAAAGAGTCTCTTAATGAAGGTGAAAGAGGAGAGTGAAAAAGCTGGCTTAAAACTCAACATTCAAAAAACGAAGATCATGGCATCCAGTCCCATTCCTTCATGACAAACAGGTGGGGAAACAATGGAAACAGTGACAGATTTTATTTTCTTGAGCTCCAAAATCACTGTGAATGGTGACTGCAGCCAAGAAATTAAAAGACACTTGCTCCTTGGAAGAAAAGCAATGACAAACCTGGACACCGTATTAAAAAGCAGAGACATCACTTTGCTTACAAAGGTCCATATAGTCAAAGTTATGGTTTTTCCAGTAGTCATGTATGGATATGAGAGCTGGACAATAAAAAAGCTGAGTGCCAATGAACTGATGCCTTCGAACTGTGTTGCTGGAGGAGACTCTTAAGAATCTCTTGGACTGCAAGGAGATCCAACTAGTCAATCCTAAGGAAATCAATCCTGAATATTCATCGGAAGGACTGATGCTGAAGCTGAAGCTCTAATACTTTGGCCACATGATGCGAAGAGCCAACTCATTGGAAAAGACCCTGATGCTGGGAAAGATAGAAGACAGGAGGAAAAGGGGACAACAGAGGATGAGGTAGTTGGATGGCATCACCGACTCAATGGAGAGAGACAGAGTCAATGGACAGAGTTTGAGCAAACTCCAGGAGAGGGTGAAGGACAGGGAAGCCTGCGGAGCTGCAGTTCATGGGTTCACATAGTGTCAGACACAACTGAGCGACTGAACAACAAGGGCCACAGCAATAGGCATCCAGCTTGAAATATGGGTTATTAAAATAACTGTAGCTTAATTGTTCTTTAGGGCTCCCCAGGAGGCTCAATGGTAAAGATTCTGCCTGTCAAGCGGGAGATGCAGGTTCTTTCCCTGGGCTGGGAAGATCTGGAGAAGGAATGGCAGCCCATCCCAGAATTCCTGCCTGGAAAGTCACATGGACAGAGGAGACTGGGGAGTTATAGTTAGTGCGATCACAACATTGGACATGACTGAGTGACTAAACAACCCTTGTTCTT
>NW_024075659.1:0-2269 GCF_014754425.2 Oryx dammah
CTCCATGCAAGTTGCGAGGGGTCTGTCGGGATTCCTCTGCAGTCGGTGCCGCTGCCTCAGACCTCGTGAGGAGTCTATGACCAATCCTGAGGATTCCTCTCCAGTGCTGACATGGATCTTGGGGTCCTTCTGGAGGCTCCACAGCGGAGTCAGTCCTCGTCTCGCGTGGGGACATGCACGTCCGCTTTCCTCACGGGCTGGGCAGCCGTGGCAGGCTTCCCGGTGCCTTGATACATGGATCTGTGGCATTCTTTGGAGGCTTTCCCACGAGGCTTTCCGAATGGGCTGTCACAGGTGCCACTGTTGTGTGAGTCGATCCTCGGTGTTCATGTCGAGGAAATGCAGGGAAATCAGGTTCTTCTGGAGTGGACTGAGAAATTTTGTGCACATTGGGAATGGTGGCACGACCCCTGGAGATCCTCTAGACATTCCTGTGGAGAGCGCCAGTTCCGAGATGCGACAGCAATGCCGGGAATCCTTTCCCGACGAAGCAGGGAAAGGAACCCTCATCTCGAGCTTTGAGGAGGAAACGGGGCTCCTCATGATGTGGGCGGGACCCTCAGTGTTCCCCTCGAGTAGAGGCGGGTATATCGGGGAACTTCTTCAGGTGCAGCCAGGGTGTGAACGACCCTTTCGATGTTCAAGAGGGAAGGGTTGATTTGCCTCGGGACGCCTCAGCAGAAAAGGGCCTATCTCGCCTGGAGGGGAGAACCTCCTGGATTTTCTCGAGTTGCGGCGGGACCTTCTCGAGTTACGGCGGGGACCTCTGGGACCCTCCCTTGTGGCCTCAGGACAGGCCAGTCTCCATGCAAGTTGCGAGGGGCCTGTCGGGATTCCTCTGCAGTTGGTGCCGGGGCCTATGACCTCGTGTGGAGTCTATGACGGAACCTGAGGATTCCTCTCCAGAGTTGACATGGATCTTCGGGTACTTCTGGAGGTCCACAGGGGAGTCAGTCCTCGTCTCGCGTGGGGACATGCACGTCTGCTTTCCTCACGAGCTGGAGCAGCCGTGGCAGGCTTCCCGGCGCCTTGATACAGGGAGCTGTGGCATTCCTTGGAGACTTTTCCACGAGGCTTTCCGACAAGGCTGTCACACGTGTCACTGTGGTGTGAGTCGATCCTCGGCGTGCATGTCGAGGAAGTGCAGGGAAATCATGTTCTTCTGGAGTGGACTGAGACATTTTGTGCACATTGGGAACGGTGGCACGACCCCTGGAGTTCCTCTCGACTTTCCTCTGGAGAGCGCCGCCTTCGAGATGCGACAGCAAAGCCGGGAATCCTTTCTCGACGAAGCAGGGAAAGGAACCCTCATCTCGTGCTTTGAGGAGGAAATGGAGCTCCTGTTGATGTGGGCGGGACCCTCGGTGTTCCTCTAGAGTGGAGGCGGGTATGTCGGGGAACTTCTTGAGTTGCAAGAAGGGTGTGAAGGACCCTTTCGAACTTCAAGATTGAAGGGGTAATTGCCTCTGGACGCCTCAGCGGAAAAGGGCCTCATCTCGCCTGGAGGGGAGAACCTCCTGGATTTTCTCGAGTTTCGGCCGGGCCTTCTCGAGTTACGACGGGGACCTCTGGGCCCCTCCCTTGTGGACTCAAACAGGCCAGTCTCCATGCAAGTTACAAGGGTCCTGTCGGGATTCCTCTGCAGTCGGTGTCGGGGCCTAAGACCCCGTGTTTAGTCTATGACGGAACCTGAGGATTCCCCTCCAGTGTTGACATGGATCTTGTGGTCCTTCTGGAGGCTCCACAGGGGAGTCAGTCCCCGTCTCGCGTGGGGACATGCATGTCCGCTTTCCTCACGAGCTGGAGCAGCCGTGGCAGGCTTCCCGGCGCCTTGATACAGGAATCTGTAGCATTCTTTGGAGGCTTTCCCACGAGGCTTTCCGACAGGGTTGTCACGCGTGCCACTGTGGTGTGAGTCGAACCTGCGCGTGCAATTCGAGGAAGTGCAGGGAAATCAGGTTCTCCTGGCGTGGACTGAGATATTTTGTGCACATTGGGAATGGTGGCACGACCCCTGGAGTTCCTCTCGACTTTCCTGTGGAGAGCGACGCCTTCGAGATGCGACAGCAAAGCCGGGAATCCTTTCCCGACGAAGCAGGGATATTAACCCTCATCTCGAGCATTGAGGAGGAAACGGGGCTCCTCTTGATATGGGCGGGACCCTCGGTGTTCCTCTCGAGGGGAGGCGGGTATGTCGGGGATCTTCTTGAGTTGCAGCAAGGGTGTGAAGGACCCTTTCGAAGTTCAAGAGGGAAGGGGTGATTTGACT
>NW_024075660.1:0-1350 GCF_014754425.2 Oryx dammah
AACCTACTGTTTCAGGTGCTTGCTTTGTGTGACACTCATTGTCCTTTCAAGTATTCCCTAGATGTAGTCTAGGTAGTTAATCATGTATAGAATGTGCAACTTGTGTGGCTTGTAAAGATGAGCCACTTGGCCCCTGTGCCCCTCCAAGTCACCGCTAGCCGGTTGCACAGCCTTAGGCCGCAGCTCCCTACTCCCCAAAGCTACTGGAGATCCCAAGCAAGCCTCTCTCTGCCCCTGCCAGCCTCGGGACAGCTCACTGCAGCCCTAGAGTGTCCCGCTCTCTGACCCGGAGCTGCATGCGACCCCAAGGTGTACGCGCACACGCGCACGGTACCCGCGCTTCTCCTGGCGAGAGCGGCGCGTGCCATCTTTCCTCTGCGCGCCGCGCGAGCCCCACTTTCATGTTGGCATAGGGTCCACCGGCACGCGCGGCTGCAGACGCCTTCCTGCGAAGGCTGCAGGGCACGAGCCCTGCCTTCTTGCCCACGGTGTGGACCCCGCACCCCGCGGCGCATGGCCCCACATCCTGAGCTCTCGGCGTGCAGGAGACTCACCTTCCTACGCGCCGGGGAACGGTTGCCTTCCCCGCACCCCGGCTTGCGCGGCAGGAAAATCCCCTTCCTGCACAGGCAGCGAAACCCTCCCATTCCTGTGTGCAAGGCGGGGCCCCAGAACCTTGTGCCACCACCACCCCAGAACCTCGTGCAAGCGCATGCCGGCCAGCCCTACCACGGAACGAGGGAGGAGAGCTCCCCACCCCCTTTTCTACCCTGGTTGCAGGGCGCCAGCTCTCTCTTCTTGTGCGCGCGGGGCCCCACGCCGCAGGCGACACGGGCCTCTCTTCCTGGGCACACGGGATCAGCCCTTTTCTGTGCACGTGTGGCGCGACGCGAGGCTACATTTCTTGAGTGCGCCAGGCCTCCTGGCCTGGCGGTGAAAACGCCAGGAGCTGCGCGCGCGGCAGAGCACAAGGCCCCACGCCTTCCTGCACACGTGCAGGGCCAGCCTATCCCCTTGAGCACTCAGCGGGAGCACCCCGCAACCCCATTCCTGCTCGCCTGGCGCAGCTCGAGCACCTGGGTTCCTGCGAGGGGGGCCAGCACCCCCAGGAAATTTGAATGCCCGAGCAGACCATCCCTACTCTCAGCACGCGGGGCCCCTTCCTGACCACGCGACGCTAACTGACCCCTGCCTCCTGGGCGCGTGGCGCAAGCCCCGCTTTCGTGCACTCCCGGAGCCTCAGGCGTCGGGTGTCCTTCCTCTCACACGAAGAGCTCCCCAGTCGAAAGCCCTGTTCCCTCAACTGCCAAGAAGGGGGTCCGCACTCGTGGGCTCCGCGGCCTCCACTGG
>NW_024075660.1:1450-1853 GCF_014754425.2 Oryx dammah
CCTGAATTTGAGCAAGCTCCAGGAGTTAGTGATGGACGGGGGAGGAGCGGGGTGCCTCGCAGGTGCTGCGATTCATGGGGTAGCAGAGTCCGACCAGACTGAGCCACTCTACCCAACCGAACTGCGATTGCACAAACATTCCACATGATGGCACTCTAACATATGAAATGAAAAACAACAAACGCTGCCCTGCCCCTTGCTTTCCCTCTCCTAATGGGAACCTTGAGCAGAATGATAGAGCACACTATCACAACTAGGATGTGAACCACCGTTCAAAAACATCACGTACAAAAATACAGAATCCACGTAAACCTACTTCGTAAACATGGGAGACGAAATACGTTTCAAAACATGTTCAGGCACAGCTGAATCCATCTAGTATTCTCAGGGCCACAGATTCTGG
>NW_024075660.1:1953-2269 GCF_014754425.2 Oryx dammah
TGAGGAGACACCAGGTTTGGTGGTATCCTCTGGCTCATCTTACTCTCATGTACAACTATGCCTGACAAAACCTTTCAGACATCAGAGGCCACCGTACAAGAGGAGGGAATAAAGAATTCTTGCCGCAGGAAGGCTTTTCTCTGTAACCGCAGCCTTCAAACTATTGCTGATAGACATCTGACCTTCACAAGGCCGCTGGACTCGACATGACACCTATCCTTGTACATGTGAGGGGTCACTCATCAACAGAAAAAAAGTGCAAAAGAAAAACCAGGGCACGCTCAGGAAGAAAACATCAACATTTAAATACAGCTCA
>NW_024075662.1:0-2267 GCF_014754425.2 Oryx dammah
GTCAAGGCTGTATATTGTCACCCTGCTTAGTTAACTTCTATGCAGAGTACATCATGAGAAACCCTGGGCTGGAAGAAGCACAAGCTGGAATCAAGGTTGCTGGGAGAAATATCAATAACCTTAGATATGCAGATGACACCACCCTTATGGCAGAAAGTGAAGACGAACTAAAAAGCCTCTTGATGAAAGTCAAACAGGAGAGTAAAAAGTTGGCTTAAAGCTCAACATTCAGAAAACGAAGATCATGGCATCTGGTCCCATCACTTCATGGGAAATAGATCGGAAAAGAGTGGATACAGACTTTATTTTTTTAGGCTCCAAAATCACTGCAGATGGGGATTGCAGCCATGAAATTAAAAGATGCTTGCCTCTTGGAAGGAAAGTTAAGACCAACCTAGGTAGCATATTCAAAAGCAGAGACATTACTTTGCCAACAAATGTCCGTCTAGTCAAGGCTATGGCTTTTCCAGTGGTCATGTATGGATGTGAGAGTTGGACTGTGAAGAAAGCTGAGCACCGAAGAATTGATGCTTTTGAACTGTGGTGCTGGAGAAGACTCTTGAGAGTCCTTTGGACTGCAAGGAGATCCAACCAGTCCATTCTAAAGGAGATTATTCCTGAATGTTCTTTGGAAGGTCTGATGTTAAAGCTGAAACTCCAATTTTGGCCACCTCATGTGAAGAACTGACTCATTGGAAAAGACTCTGATGTTCTGGGAGGGATTGGGGGCAAAAGGAGAAGGGGACGGCCAAGGATGAGATGGCTGGATGGCATCACCGATTCAATGGACATGAGTTTGCATGAACTCCGGGAGTTGGTGATGGACAGGAAGGCCTGGCGTGCTGCAATTCATGGGGTCACAAAGAGTCGGACAGGACTGAGCAACTGAACTGTACCTAAGTGGTGGCTTAGAGGAAAACAATCTGCCTACAGGAGAGGCAGGTTTGAAATCCTGGGTCAGGACGATTCCCTGGAGAGCATGGCAACTCACTCCAATATTCTTGCCTGAAGAATTCCATGGACAGAGGAGCCTAGCAGGCTGCAGCCCATAGGGTCACAGAGAGTCAGACATAACTGAAGTGAATGAGCATGCACACATATTAATCATAAGGGCTTCCTTGGTGGTTTAGACAGTAAAGTATCTGCCTGCATTGCAGGAGACCAGGGTTTGATTTCTGGGTCAGGCAGATCCCCTAGAGAAGAGCATAGCAACCCACTCCAGTATTCTTGCCTGGAGAATTCCATGGACAGAGGAGCCTGGTGGGCTACAGTTCATGAGGTCACAGAGAGTCAGACATGACTGGGCAATAACATTTTATATTAATTATAAAACTACAACATAGCAAAATTAGATTTCAAGACACTCTTTTCTAATTTTTTTCATTCAAATCAGCCTTCTGACACAAAGCTTGAGTATCAGTTCAGTTCAGTTGTTCAGTCGTGTCTGTTTGTGACCCCATGAATTGCAGCACACCACACCTTCTTGTCCATCACCAACTCCCAGAGTTTACTCAAAGTCATGTCCATCGAGTGGGTGATGCCATCCAACCATCTCACCCTCTGTCATCCCCTTTTCCTCTTGCCCCCAATCCCTCCCAGCATCACAGTCTTTTCCAATGAGTCAACTCGTCACATGAGGTGGCCAAAGTATTGGCATTTCAGCCTCAGCATCAGTCCTTCCAATGAATACCCAGGACTGATCTCCTCTAGAATGGACTGGTTGGATCTCCTTGCAGTCCAAGGGACTCTCAAGAGTCTTCTCCAACACCACAGTTCAAAAGCATCAATTCTTTGGCACTCAGCTTTCCTTACAGTCCAACTCTCACATCCATACATGACCACTGGAAAAACCATAGCCTTGACTAGACGGACCTTTGTTGGAAAAGTAAAGTCTCTGCTTTTGAATATGCTACCTAGGTTGGTCATAACTTTCCTTCCAAGGAGCAAGCGTCTTTTAATTTCATGGCTGAAATCACCATCTGCAGTGATTTTGGAGCCTAAAAAATAAAGTCTGTTTCCACTCTTTTCCGATCTATTTCCCATGAAGTGATGCGACCAGATGCCATGATCTTCGTTTTCTGAATATTGAGCCTTAAGCCAACTTTTTACTCTCCTCTTTCACTTTCATCAAGAGGCTTTTTATTTCATCTTCACTTTCTGCCATAATGGTGGTATCATCTGCATATCTAAGGTTATTGATATTTCTCCCAGCAATCTTGATTCCAGCTTGTGCTTCTTCCAGCCCAGCATTTCTCATGATGTACTCT
>NW_024075664.1:0-2266 GCF_014754425.2 Oryx dammah
TATGTGGACTGGCACTTCCTTCTGGAGTCCCAAACCCCCAGGACCCTACACAATGCCTTTGTGTGTTTGAGCAGAATGAGGGCCTGCCCCTGAGGCGACACCACTCAGATGTATTTTCTCACTATTTGGGGGTCTTGTGGAGACAGTGCTGGTCTTCAGATCTGTGTCAACCTTGTACAACTATGACTATGTGTGGGATGTGATCTTTCACTCCAATGGGGCCATAGAAGTCAAATTCCATGCCACGGGCTTCATCAATTCAGTGTTTCTCTTTGGTGATGCCAGAAGATATGGAAACCAGGTTCAGGAGAACACACTGGGCACCGTCCACACCCACAGTGCCCACTACAAGGTGGATCTGGACGTGGGAGGTAAGACACCCCAGGGGAGGCACGGATTGCAGTAGAGGGGCCTGAAAGGTTGGGGACATCTTTGGGTGAGAGGTGGGAAGCAAGAGACACACTCAGTCTGGCCTTGTCTTTGGCTCCTAGTCTGAAGCCAGGAGCAGGCAGACTCCAAAGGGGGCAGGGCAGCTGCCTGACTAACTCTCGCCCCTCCCTTCCCCTCCAACTCCACTCCCACAGGATGGGAGAACTAGGTCTGGTCTGAGGACATGGCTTTTGTCCCCAAGGCAGTACCCTGGAGGCCCGAGCACCAGATACAGAGGCTGCAGGTGACCTGGAATCAGCTGGAGACAGAGGAGCAGGCGGCCTTCCTCCTTGGAGGGGCCTCCCCTCGCCACCTGTACCTGGCCTGCAAGCAGAAGAACAAGTGGGGACACCCTCAGGGCTACTGCATCCAGCTGATCAGCATCCCCGGGGAGCCACTGCCCCAGAACAGCTCTTTGGAGAGTGCCGTCAGCTGGGGGAGGTGGGTGGGGTGCATTGTTGGAGGGTTGGTTGAGATGAGAAGAGTGTTGGGAGGGGCATTTGGGAACCCAGTTCAAACTGTACACGAGGCGAGGTAAGAGCCCAAAACATTTCCTGATTATCAAAAGGACCACACTGGATACACACCGCCGCAGTGGGGAAAGTCTTTTAAATTTTGGTGGTCCATGTTGTGAAATCCAAAGGGATATACAAGTAAATATGGAAAGGTGTTGGGCCACCCACTAGGGTGGCATCGAGTGACTGAAGATGAGAGGGGAAACCTGAGGTCCATGGGCTCAGCTCCCTTCCATGATGATCAAGCACGAGGACAGGGACAGTGTGGATGAGCTGGGAAGCTGAGGTCCATGGGCTCAGCTCCCTTCCATGATGATCAGGCACCAGGACAGGGACAGTGACCATGGACCCCTGACCAGAGCATCTCTAGGTACCAGCTGGCTGTGATCCAGAGGAAGGAGACAGAGCCCAGCAGCTCCAGCGTCTTCAATCAGAATGACCCCTGGACTCCCACCGTGGACGTTGCTGACTCCATCAACAATGAGACCATTGCTGGAAAGGTCAGCTGACTGTGGGAGATGAGGGAGGAGGGGGGACACAGAAATCACCCCCACCTTCTCTTGGGGTGGGGGCTGAAAACCCATGATCACCTGGAGGGCTGAGCTGACTCCTGCTTCTGTGCTCTTGTGGATCTGCTCCTTACCTGTGGAGGGAAACTTCCTAAGCTGGGAGTTCATCTGCAGACCCTGGCTGAGGCTCCAACCTTGCCTCAAGTGGCAGCAGCTCTCTCAGGCTCAGCTTTGTGGACTGAGTCTTTAAGGTCCCCAGGATTCAGAAGGGCTGAAATGACCAGGGAAGATCACATCTCTTATACCTAAAACTTCTCCGCTTCTGTCTTCACCACTAAAGGATTAATTTCTAAATGTCAGCCTTTCTGTCACCCACACCCTGATCTTAACTCCTTCATTCACCTCCTCTCAGTTACAGTTTGGAAATGCTCACAGAGTCAGAGGTGGTGCTGAAGTAGCCTGTGGGTGTCATCATTTCTCTTGGGATGGGTAGGCTGTTGGTGATAAGATGGGAAATGTAAGAGATGGCAGGTGCAGTCTAGGATAGTGGAGGCTGGTGTTGTTCCTAATATGAAGTTGATTTTTTATGCTTTGACTTCTGGGCTACTATGATAAAGCATTTAGAGCTTAAAACCCTCTTGAGTGATGGTGGGCTCCCAAAGTGAATTCTGTAGGAGGCAGAGGTGTTCTTAGCAGTGCCAGGCCTCATGACACTCTTTCTTCCCCCACTAGGACTTGGTGGCCTGGGTGACAGCTGGTTTCCTGTACATCCCACATGCAGAGGACATTCCCAACACGGTGACAGTGGGCAAC
>NW_024075665.1:0-2266 GCF_014754425.2 Oryx dammah
CAATAGAATTTCCATTTACTATTTCAATTTATTGTAAATTTCTTTTAAACGTAGTATTTCGAAGAATGACCATTCATCCACTTTCGTGAAAAGGTCTGCAAATACTTGACCCAGACTTACCCTTGTCGTGCCTCACCCTCACTGAAGTAGGAGTGAGCGTTCCCTAGTTCATATGTGCACAGGCACCACTGGGATACAGAAAACCAACACCCCCAATTTTTGGAGGTCTTGTGAAAGAAACAAGACCAACATTGTTGTACGCAAAAGCAGACTTTGAAAAGTGAAAGTTTTGAGGCAGGGTTTAATCCTGAGTTTTCTATACTTAGCAGTTTTCTGTGTGTTTATCGTTTGAAATCATGAGGTTAGGCTTTTGTCCGCTCAGATGACGTTCTCAGCCATATCCGACTATTCTGTAACCCGTGCACTGCGGCACTTCAGGTTTCCCCGTCTATCATCCATTCTCAGAGCTTACTCATACTCATGCCTTTCGAATCAAAGGTGCTATTTAACCGTCTCATTTGCTGTCATCTGCTCCCTCCTCCCACCTTTAGTCCTTCTCAGCATCAGGGTCTTTTCCAGTTGGTCCGTTCTTTGCATCAGGTGGCCAAAGTATTGGAGTGTCAGTGTCAGCATCACTTCTTCCAATGAATATTCATGACTGATTTCCTTTAGGGTGCACTGCTCAGATCCCTTTGCCGTCCAAGGGACTCTCAAGAGTCTTCTCCAAGACCACAGTCCAAACCCTGTGACTTTGGATTGTGAGTTTTTCAATGCTTCGGCCTTCAGCCTTCTTTATAGTCCAACTCTCACATCCGTACATGACTACTGGAAAACCATAGCTATGACTGGACGGACCTTTGGTGGCAAAGGAATAGCTCTGCTTTTTAATATGCGGTCTTGACTGGTCCTAGCTTTTCTGCCAACTAGCAAGCCTCTTTTAAGTTCATGGCTGAGGTCACCATCCTCTGTGATCATTGTACTTAGTTTTAATATAAGTTAAATATTATATCTGTTACAAGTTTGTCAGCAAGGAAATTACCTCCAGTGAAGAAACTTCTAAACAAACGTAAATGAGTATGAGCCTTTAGATAAACTCTATTAAGAATAATGATGCTTTAGGAATGTCTGTCTAAAATAGTCTCTCCAGATTGGGGTAACCTGAACTTCTAAGGGTTGTTTGTGCTAAACTAAGTGTTGGAAGTCTATTACATAGCTAAGTCATTTTCCAAAAAACATAAGACTTTGAAACATTTACTACTGAACATTAATTTCCTCTTACAGAGAAACTAAAGAGATTTGGGATTAAAAATGAATGATGTTTGGTGCCATCCTAAAATGTTCTAAGAAAACAAAGGTTTTAGAAATTATCAGTGGTATTTATGCTCACCAATCCATGAAACGCTAATATAAAAGTCAGTTCTTGGTAGCTTAAGGGGAGTAGGGAGTGTGTTTTCAGTAAAGAAGGTATGAGGAATGGAATTGCATTTTGTGAAGGGAAAAGGAAGTAAGCCTGACTTCTAGGTGGTTTTTTAGGATGGAAGAACACAGTAATGGGTACAGAAAGTGATGAGGTTTGTGAAAAGTGAACCATGAGTTGAGAGTTTTGTATATGGCTAGGACTAAGTTTAAAAAAGGTCCGTCTAGTCAAGGCTATTATTTTTCCAGTAGTCATGTATGGATGTGAAAGTTGGACTGTGAAGAAAGCTGAGCACCGAAGAATTGATGCTTTACAACACTGGTGTTGGAGAAGACTCTTGAGAGTCCCATGGACTGCAAGGAGATCCAACCAGTCCATTCTAAAGGAGATCAGTCCTGGGTGTTCTTTGGAAGGAATGATGCTAAAGCTCAAACTCCAGTACTTTGGCCACCTCATGTGAAAAGTGGACTCATTGGAAAAGACTCTGATACTGGGAGGGACTGCGGGCAGGAGGAAAAGAGGACACAGAGGATGAGAGGGCTGGATGGCATCACCCACTCGATGGGTGTGAGTCTTAGTGAACTCCGGGAGTTGGTGATGGACAGGGAGGCCTGTTGCTGCTGCTAAGTCACTTCAGTCGTGTCCGACTCTGTGTGACCCCTTAGATGGCAGCCCACCCGGCTCCCCCATTCCTGGGATTCTCCAGGTAAGAACACTGGAGTGGGTTGCCATGTCCTTCTCCAAGGCATGAAATGAAAAGTGAAAGGGAAGTTGCTCAGTCGTGTCCAACTCTTCGTGTCCCCATGGACTGCAGCCTACAAGGCTCCTCCATCCATGAGATTTTCCAGG
>NW_024075666.1:0-2266 GCF_014754425.2 Oryx dammah
GTACCGGAGGAGCTGGCACCCACTCTGGTAAGCCAAACACACCAAGCGACCCATCTAGGCCATGATAAACGGGAAGAGCTAAGTTGAAAATATTTCTTGGTTGCCCGCCTCTCTTCCCTATGCAGGACAAAATCTCAGAACTGCACTGCCTGCTCACAGGTCAACGCTGCCTCTCGGCACAGACAGAAACCTCCAGGGATTCAGGTAAAAGGCACGCTGCCCTTTGAACACCTGGAAGTGGACTTCACTGAAGTGAAACCTCACCGACACCACCATTACCTGCTGGTCATGGTACATACGTTCTTGGGATAGGTAGAAGCTTTTCTTACCCGGACTGAAAGAGCATCAAAAGTAGCCTGGTGCCTGCTTAGGGAGATACTTCCCAGATTTGGATTTCCTACCAGCATTGGATCGGACAATGGCCCCGCTGTTGTAGCCGATTTAGTCTAACAAGTAAGCAAAACTTTAAACATCAAGTGGAAATTACATACAGCATATAGGCCCCAGAGTTCTGGGATGCTGGAAGGAACCAACTGAACACTTAAAGAGACACTCTCCAAGTGGATCTTAGGGACTGACTGTTCTTGGGTGGACTTGTTTCCGACGGCTCTGCTCAGACTCAGGATGACCCCACAGTCGCATGGCTCTTCTCCATACACAGTTGTGTATGGGACGCCCGCTCCCATCATAAAACAGGTGTCAACAAATTTGCCCCAGGTGAGGGGAGAAGAGATTTCTCAGCAGATGGAACAGCTGGGTAAGGTAATAAATCAGGTAACTAAGTTTGTACAAGAAAGGGTGCTGTTCCTCCTTGGGGAACAGATTCCCAAATTTGTCCCCGGGCATCAGGTGTGGTCAAGGACTGGAAACACGACTCCTTGGCCCCAGATTGGAAGGGTCCATATACTGTTGTTTTAACCAGCCCTACTGCAGATGGTGATTGCAGCCATGAAATTAAAAGACGCTTACACCTTGGAAGAAAAGTTATGACGAACCAAGATAGTATATTCAAAAGCAGAGACAGTACTTTGCTGACTAAGGTTGATCTAGTCAAGGCTATAGTTTTTCCTGTGGTCATGTACGGATGTGAGAGTGGGACTGTGAAGAAAGCTGAGCGCCGAAGAATAGATGCTTTTGAACTGTGGTGTTGGAGAAGACTCTTGAGAGTCCCTTGGATTGCAAGGAGATCCCACCAGTCCATTCTGAAGGAGATCAGCCCTGGGATTTCTTTGGAAGGAATGATGCTAAAGCTGAAACTCCAGTACTTTGGCCACCTCATGCGAACAGTTGACTCATTGGAAAAGACTCTGATGCTGGGAGGGATTGGGGGCAGGAGAAGAAGGGGACGACAGAGGATGAGATGGCTGCATGGCATCACTGACTCAATGGATGAGAGAGTGAGTGAACTCCTGGAGTTGGTGATGGACAGGCAGGCCCAGCGTGCTGCGATTCATGGGGTCGCAAAGAGTCAGACACGACTGAGCAACTGAACTGAACTGAACTGCAGTTAAAGTTGTGGGTTAAAATGCCTGGATCCAGCTCATGAGGGTGAAGAGAGCATACCACGCAGATCCGGAGGACGCTGAGTGGACTGCACTACAGGACCCCATTGATCCCCGTGAAACCAAGATCATCTTAAAGAAGAAACAGACATGAAGCTCTACAATCAACTGCTGCTACAAGGACTTGCTGGTATCATCTTGAGACTAACCATAGTTTCAGTACGAAGAGGGACTGTGCTATAATTAAAGTTGAATGTTGCGTATATATTTCTGATTTATCTGGCTATATATCAGCCACCCTAGATGACATGAAAGTTCAGGTAAAAGTTATGTCTGATGATACTCTTCCTTTGTGGACTTCGGTCCTATCTTGGGTGAAGGGTATTTGGTGGAAAACTATATTTACCATTGTTATTGTTGTTTTGATAGTTCTGCTTTGTGCACCCTGTATTTTACAATGTATTATGAACTTTGCAACACAAAGGTTGATGTTATTCTCTCAAATTGGAGGTCGGAGAGTCAGGATGCAATATATCCCTATGAATGACAATCATGCTATGAGTTAAGAGCGTCAAGAGGCGGGAATGAAGAAGGAAACAGAGAGAACAGGCTCCATCTTTGAAAGCAGGACTCCATCTTGAGCAGGACTCCATCTTGGGCCGGACAGTGGACTTTGAGCTAGATGCCCAGTATCTATGGAAACGACATACCAACTGGAAAACCAGGCCCCCTGGATGGAAGAGCCCCAGGGCTCATACCTAGAC
>NW_024075667.1:0-2265 GCF_014754425.2 Oryx dammah
TGTGGCATTTTGGACAAGTTAAGTGTTTGCAATTCCTAACATGAAAACAAAAGGAAATGAGTTTTTAAAAAGAGTTTGCACACTGAATTCTACCAAAAATTTCGAGAAGAGCTAACACCTATCCTACTCAAACTCTTCCAGAAAATTACAGAGGAAGGTAAACGTCCAAACTCATTCTATGAGGCCACCATCACCCTAATACCAAAACCTGACACAGATGCTACAAAAAAAGAAAACTACAGGCCAATATCACTGATGAACATAGATGCAAAAATCCTCAAGAAAATTCTAGTAATCAGAATCCAACAACACATTAAAACTATCATACACCATGACCAAGTGGGCTTTATCCCCGGGATGCAAGGATTCTTCAATATCTGCAAATCAATCAATGTAATTCACCACATTAACAAATTGAAAAATAAAAGCCATATGATTATCTCAATAAATGCAGAGAAAGCCTTTGACAAAATTCAACATCCATTTATGATAAAAAACTCTCCAGAAAGCAGGAATAGAAAGAATATGCCTCAACCTAATAAAAGCTATATATGACAAACCCACAGGATACATTATCCTCAATGGTGAAAAACTGAAAGCATTTCCCCTAAAGTAAGGAACAAGACAAAGGTGCCCACTTTCACCACTACTATTCAACATAGTTCTGGAAGTTTGGCCACAGCAATCAGAGCAGAAAAAGAAATAAAAGGAATCCAAATTGGAAAAGAAGAAGTAAAGCTCTCACTGTTTGCAGATGACATGATGCTCTACATAGAAGACCCTGAAGACTCCACCAGAAAATTACCAGAGCTAATCAATGAATATAGTAAAGTTGCAGGATATAAAATCAACACATAGAAATCCCTTGCATTCCGATACACTAATAATGAGAAAGCAGAAAAAGAAATTAAGGAAACAATTCCATTCACCATTGCAACGAAAAGAATAAAATACTTAGAAATATATCTACGTAAAGAAACTAAAGACCTCTATATAGAAAACTATAAAACACTGATGAAAGAAATCAAAGAGGACACTAATAGATGGAGAAATATACCATGTTCATGGATCAAAAGAATGAATACAGTGAAAATGAGTATACTACGCCAAAGCAATCTACAGATTCAATGCAATCCCTATCAAGCTACCAGTGGTATTTTTCACAGAGCTAGAACAAATAATTTCACAATTTGTATGGAAATACAAAAAACCTCATATAGCCAAAGCAATCTTGAGAAAGAAGAATGGAACTGGAGAAATCAACCTGCCTGACTTCAGGCTCTACTACAAAGCCACAGTCATCAAGACAGTATGCTACTGGCACAAAGACAGAAATATAGATCAATAGAACAAAATAGAAAGCCCAGAGATAAGTCCACACACCTATGGACACCTTATCTTTGACGAAGGAGGCAAGAATATACAATGGAGTAAAGACAATCTCTTTAACAAGTGGTGCTGGGAAAACTGGTCAACCACTTGTAAAAGAATGAAACTAGATCACTTTCTAACACCACACACAAAAATAAACTCAGAATGGATTAAAGATCTAAACTTAAGACCAGAAACTATAAAACTCCTAGAGGAGAACATAGGCAAAACACTCTCTGACATAAATCACAGCAGGATCCTCTATGATCCACCCCCCAGAATTCTGGAAATAAAAGCAAAAATAAACAAATGAGATCTAACAAAATTAAAAGCTTCTTCACAACAAAGGAAAATATAAGCAAGGTGAAAAGACAGCCTTCTGAATGGGAGAAAATAATAGCAAATGAAGCAACTGACAAACAACTAATCTCAAAAATATACAAGCAACTTATGCAGCTCAATTCCAGAAAAATAAACGTCCCAATCAAAAAATGGGCCAAAGAACTAAATAGACATTTCTCCAAAGGAGACATACAGATGGCTAACAAACACATGAAAAGATGCTCAACATCACTCATTATTAGAGAAATGCAAATCAAGACCACAATGAGGTACCACTTCACACCAGTCAGAATGGCTGTGATCCAAAAGTCTGCAAGCAATAAATGCTGGAGAGGGTGTGGAGAAAAGGGAACCCTCTTACACTGTTGGTGGGAATGCAAACTAGTACAGCCACTATGGAGAACAGTGTGGAGATTCCTTAAAAAGTTGCAAATAGAATTGCTTTATGACCCAGAAATCCCACTGCTCTGCATACACACCGAGGAAACCAGAATTGAAAGAGACACATGTACCCCAATGTTCATCGCAGCACTGTTCATAATAGCCAGGACA
>NW_024075668.1:0-2265 GCF_014754425.2 Oryx dammah
AGAGGGACTCCAGGGCTCGGAAACCATTCCCAATGTGCACAAAATGACTTAGTCCTCTCCAGAAGAACCTGATTTCCCTGCAATTCCTCGACATGCATGCCACGGATCGACTCACACCACATGGCAACTGTGACAGCCCTGTCGGAGTGCCTGATGCGAAAGCCTCCAAAGAATGCCACAGATCCCTGTATCAAGGGGACGGGACGACTGCCACGGGTGCTCCAGCTCGTGAGGAAAGCGGACGTGCATGTCCCAACGTGAGACGAGGACTGACTCCCCTGTGGAGCCTCAAGAAGTACCCCAAGATCCATGTCAGCAGTGCAGAGGAATCCTCAGGTTCCGTCATAGACTCCACACGAGGTCTTAGGCCCCGGCATCGTCTGCAGAGGAATCCCACAGGCCCCTCGCAATTCCCTTGGAGACTGGCCTTTTCTGAGGACTTAAGGAAGGGTCCCAGAGGTCCCCGTCGTAACTCGAGAAGGTCCCGCCGCAACTCGAGAAAATACAGGAGGTTCTCCCCTCCAGACGAGATGAGGCCCTTTTCCGCTGAAGCGTCTCGAGGCAAATCACCCCTCCCATCTTGAAGTTCGAAAGGGTCCTTCACACCCTTACTTCAACTCAAAAAGTTCCTCGACAAACCAACCTCCACTCGACAGGAACACTGAGTGTCCCGCCACATCAAGAACAGCCCCGATTCCTCATCATAGCTCGAGATGAGTTTTCCTTTCCCTGTGTCTTCGGGAAAGGATTCCCGGCTTTCCTGTCCCATCTCAGAGGAGGCGGTCTCCACAGGAAAGTCGAGAGGAACTCCAGGGGTGCTGCCACCATTCCCAATGTGCACAAAATGTCTCCGTTCACACAAGAAGAACCTGATTTCCCTGCACTTCCTCGACATGCACGCCAAGGATGGACTCACTCCACAGTGGCAAGTGTGACAGCCCTGTCGGAAAGCCTCGTGGGAAAACCTCCAAAGAATGCCACAGATCCCTGTATCAAGGGGACGGGAAGCCTGCCTCGGCTGCTCCAGCTCGTGAGGAAAGCGGACATGCATGTCCCCACTCGAGACGAGGACTGACTCCCCTGTGGAGCCTCCAGAAGTACCCCAAAATCCATGTCAGCACTGGAGAGGAATCCTCAAGTTCCGTTATTGACTCCACACTAGGTGGGAGGCCCCACCACCAACTGCAGGGGAATCCCGACAGGCCCCTCGCAACTCGCATGGAGATTGGCCTTTCCTGAGGCCACAAGGGAGGGTCCCAGAGTTCCCCGTCATAACTAGAGAACGTCCCGCCGCAAGTTGAGAAAATCCAGGAGGTTCTCCGCTCCAGGCGAGATGAGGCCCTTTTCCGCTGAGGCGTCTCAAGGCAAATCACCCCTTCCCTCTTGAACTTCCAAAGGGTCCTTAACCGCCTTGCTACTACTCAAGAAGTTCTCTGACATATCCGCATCCACTCGAGAGGAACACCGAGCGTCCCGCCCACATGAAGAGGAGCCCCGTTTCCTCCTCATAGCTCAAGATGAGGGTTCCTTTCCCTGCTTCCTCAGGAAAGGATTCCTGGCTTTCCTGTCGCATCTCGGACAGGCGCTTTCCACAGGAAAGTCGAGAGGAACTCCAGGGCTCGTGCCACCTTTCCCAATGTGCACAAAATGACTCAGGCCACTTCAGAAGAATCTGATTTCCCTGCACTTCCTCGACATGCACGCCGAGGATCGACTCACACCACAGTGGCACCTGTGACAGCCCTGTCGGAAAGCCTCGTGGGAAAGCCTCCAAAGAATGCCACAGAACCCTGTATCAAGGCGCCGGGAAGCCTGCCACGGCTGCTCCAGCTCGTGAGGAAAGCGGACGTGCATGTCCCCACTCGAGACGAGGACTGCCTCACCTGTGGAGCCTCCAGAAGTACCCCAAGATCCATGTCAGCACTGGAGAGGAATCACCAGGTTCCAACATAGACTCCACACGAGGTCTTAGGCCCCGGCATCGTCTGCAGAGGAATCCCGACAGGCCCCTCGCAACTCTCATGGAGACTGGCCTTTCCTGAGGCCAGAAGGGAGGGTCCCAGAGTTCCCCGTCGTAACTAGATAAGGTCCCCCTGTAACTCGAGAAAATCTAGGAGGTTCTCCACCCCAGGCGAGATGAGGCCCTTTTCTGCTGAGGCGTCTCGAGGCAAATCACCCCTTTCCTCTTGAACTACGAAAGGGTCCTTCACCCCCTTGCTACAACTCAAGAAGTTCTCTGACATACCTGGCTCTACTCGAGAGGAA
>NW_024075669.1:0-2265 GCF_014754425.2 Oryx dammah
AGAGGGACTCCAGGGCTCGGAAACCATTCCCAATGTGCACAAAATGACTTAGTCCTCTCCAGAAGAACCTGATTTCCCTGCAATTCCTCGACATGCATGCCACGGATCGACTCACACCACATGGCAACTGTGACAGCCCTGTCGGAGTGCCTGATGCGAAAGCCTCCAAAGAATGCCACAGATCCCTGTATCAAGGGGACGGGACGACTGCCACGGGTGCTCCAGCTCGTGAGGAAAGCGGACGTGCATGTCCCAACTTGAGACGAGGACTGACTCCCCTGTGGAGCCTCAAGAAGTACCCCAAGATCCATGTCAGCAGTGCAGAGGAATCCTCAGGTTCCGTCATAGACTCCACACGAGGTCTTAGGCCCCGGCATCGTCTGCAGAGGAATCCCACAGGCCCCTCGCAATTCCCTTGGAGACTGGCCTTTTCTGAGGACTTAAGGAAGGGTCCCAGAGGTCCCCGTCGTAACTCGAGAAGGTCCCGCCGCAACTCGAGAAAATACAGGAGGTTCTCCCCTCCAGACGAGATGAGGCCCTTTTCCGCTGAAGCGTCTCGAGGCAAATCACCCCTCCCATCTTGAAGTTCGAAAGGGTCCTTCACACCCTTACTTCAACTCAAAAAGTTCCTCGACAAACCAACCTCCACTCGACAGGAACACTGAGTGTCCCGCCACATCAAGAACAGCCCCGATTCCTCATCATAGCTCGAGATGAGTTTTCCTTTCCCTGTGTCTTCGGGAAAGGTTTCCCGGCTTTCCTGTCCCATCTCAGAGGAGGCGGTCTCCACAGGAAAGTCGAGAGGAACTCCAGGGGTGCTGCCACCATTCCCAATGTGCACAAAATGTCTCCGTTCACACAAGAAGAACCTGATTTCCCTGCACTTCCTCGACATGCACGCCAAGGATGGACTCACTCCACAGTGGCAAGTGTGACAGCCCTGTCGGAAAGCCTCGTGGGAAAACCTCCAAAGAATGCCACAGATCCCTGTATCAAGGGGACGGGAAGCCTGCCTCGGCTGCTCCAGCTCGTGAGGAAAGCGGACATGCATGTCCCCACTCGAGACGAGGACTGACTCCCCTGTGGAGCCTCCAGAAGTACCCCAAAATCCATGTCAGCACTGGAGAGGAATCCTCAAGTTCCGTTATTGACTCCACACTAGGTGGGAGGCCCCACCACCAACTGCAGGGGAATCCCGACAGGCCCCTCGCAACTCGCATGGAGATTGGCCTTTCCTGAGGCCACAAGGGAGGGTCCCAGAGTTCCCCGTCATAACTAGAGAACGTCCCGCCGCAAGTTGAGAAAATCCAGGAGGTTCTCCGCTCCAGGCGAGATGAGGCCCTTTTCCGCTGAGGCGTCTCAAGGCAAATCACCCCTTCCCTCTTGAACTTCCAAAGGGTCCTTAACCGCCTTGCTACTACTCAAGAAGTTCTCTGACATATCCGCATCCACTCGAGAGGAACACCGAGCGTCCCGCCCACATGAAGAGGAGCCCCGTTTCCTCCTCATAGCTCAAGATGAGGGTTCCTTTCCCTGCTTCCTCAGGAAAGGATTCCTGGCTTTCCTGTCGCATCTCGGACAGGCGCTTTCCACAGGAAAGTCGAGAGGAACTCCAGGGCTCGTGCCACCTTTCCCAATGTGCACAAAATGACTCAGGCCACTTCAGAAGAATCTGATTTCCCTGCACTTCCTCGACATGCACGCCGAGGATCGACTCACACCACAGTGGCACCTGTGACAGCCCTGTCGGAAAGCCTCGTGGGAAAGCCTCCAAAGAATGCCACAGAACCCTGTATCAAGGCGCCGGGAAGCCTGCCACGGCTGCTCCAGCTCGTGAGGAAAGCGGACGTGCATGTCCCCACTCGAGACGAGGACTGCCTCACCTGTGGAGCCTCCAGAAGTACCCCAAGATCCATGTCAGCACTGGAGAGGAATCACCAGGTTCCAACATAGACTCCACACGAGGTCTTAGGCCCCGGCATCGTCTGCAGAGGAATCCCGACAGGCCCCTCGCAACTCTCATGGAGACTGGCCTTTCCTGAGGCCAGAAGGGAGGGTCCCAGAGTTCCCCGTCGTAACTAGATAAGGTCCCCCTGTAACTCGAGAAAATCTAGGAGGTTCTCCACCCCAGGCGAGATGAGGCCCTTTTCTGCTGAGGCGTCTCGAGGCAAATCACCCCTTTCCTCTTGAACTACGAAAGGGTCCTTCACCCCCTTGCTACAACTCAAGAAGTTCTCTGACATACCTGGCTCTACTCGAGAGGAA
>NW_024075672.1:0-2264 GCF_014754425.2 Oryx dammah
GCAGTCCAAGGGACTCTCAAGAGTCTTCTCCAACACCACAGTTCAAAAGCATCAATTTTTCAGTGATCAGCTTTCTTCACAGTCCAACTCTCACATCCATACATGACCACAGGAAAAACCATAGCCTTGACTAGATGGACCTTAGTCGGCAAAGTAATGTCTCTGCTTTTGAATATGCTATCTAGGTTGGTCATAACTTTCCTTCCAAGGAGTAAGAGTCTTTTAATTTCATGGCTGCAATCACCATCTGCAGTGATTTTGGAGCCCCCCAAAATAAAGTCTGACACTGTTTCCACTGTTTCCCCATCTATTTCCCATGAAGTGATGGGACCAAATGCCATGATCTTTGTTTTCTGAATGTTGAGCTTTAAGCCAACTTTTGCACTCTCCTTTCACTTTCATCAAGAGGCTTTTTAGTTCCTCTTCACTTTCTGCCTTAAGGGTGGTGTCATCTGCATATCTGAGGTTATTGATATTTCTCCCGGCAATTTTGGTTCCAGCTTGTGCTT
Source organism: Oryx dammah (assembly GCF_014754425.2). Taxonomy (NCBI): domain Eukaryota; kingdom Metazoa; phylum Chordata; class Mammalia; order Artiodactyla; family Bovidae; genus Oryx; species Oryx dammah. Next base: position 510 of record NW_024075672.1, read on the forward strand.
CTTCCAGCCCAGCATTTCTCATGATGTACTCTGCATATAAGTTAAATAAGCAGGGTGACAATATACAGCCTTGACGTACTCCTTTTCCTATTTAGAACCAGTCTGTTGTTCCATGTCCAGTTCTAACTGTTGCTTCCTGGCCTGCATACAGATTTCTCAAGAGGCAGGTCAGGTGGTCTGGTATTCCCATCTCTGTCAGAATTTTCCACAGTTTACTGTGATCCACACAGTCAAAGGCTTTGGCATGGTCAATAAAGCAGAAATAGATGTTTTTCTGGAATTCTCTTGCTTTTTTGATTATCCAGCGGATGTTGGCAATTTGATCTCTGGTTCCTCTGCCTTTCCAAAACCAGCTTGAACATCTGGAAGTTCACGGTTCATGTACTGCTGAAGCCTGACATTTCTTTTTAAATTTTAGAGTATTTTGACACATAGACAACAATTCCAAGGATAGTACAGTTTCCATACGCCCTATACCTAACGCCCCTGCTAACATTTTACATTAGCATGGTGTATGTCTCAGAACAAATGAGCCAATATTGATACATTTTCAATCACTAAAGTCTCTAGTTCGCTCGGACGGGAGGTCCTTCTCTTCCAGGATCCCATCAGTTGTCACGTGGCGCTTGACCCTTACCTCTCCTTGGCGCCTCCGAGCTGCGGTGTCTCTCCCACTTCCCTTGCTTGGATGATCCGGGCAGTTGTCTGTTCGGGTCGGGTATCCTGTAGGATCCCTCAGCCAGGATGAGCCTGTACTTCCCTCCTGGTTAGACAGGTTTTAGGTTTGGGGGAGGAAGATTCCAGAGGTAAGGGCCCTTCTCATCACATCAGGTCAAGGTTACATGCTGTCCGGCTGATCTGTCCTTGTTGTTGTTGAAGTGATGACCTTTCCTCTTCAGAAGGAAACGCCGTGGCCGGCCGACACTGGACGAGTGCTGAGTTACGCTCCCCCTTCCCGAGGGCCACGTACCTACATGTATTGTCTGCAGTTCTTCACGGGAGAGAATTCTCTCTCCTCCGTTTCTTTCTTGCTTTATTCCGTCGTTTTCTATATCCTATGGATCTGGGGATAGTTCGGTGATGTGCTCAGGACTCAGTCGTGTCTGACTCTTTTTCGACCCCATGGACTGTAGCCTGCCTGGTTCCTATGTCAGTGAGACTTCCCAGGCAAGAACACTGGAGTGGGTTGCCCTTTCCTCCTCCAGGGGATCTTCCCGACCCGGGGATCGAACCCCAGTCTCCTGCGTCTCCTGCCTCGGCAGGCAGGTTCTTCATCACTGTGCTATCTGGAAAGCTCAGAGTTCTCTTATACTTTGGGTTATTAAGCAACATGACTTTATTTTGTTGCTCAAATCAGGAGCTTGTCTCTTTGACATGGCTCTGCTGCTGTGTGTGTGACAAGGAACATTCTGACATTCCATTTATTTCTTTTAAATTTTATTGAAGTATAATGGCAACAGTAGAAACAGTGTCAGACTTTATTTTTGGGGGCTCCAAAATCACTGCAGATGGTGATTGCAGCCATGAAATTAAAAGACGCTTACTCCTTGGAAGAAAAGTTATGACCAACCTAGATAGCATATTCAAAAGCAGAGACATTACTTTGCCGACTAAGGTCCATCTAGTCAAGGCTATGGTTTTTCCTGTGGTCGTGTATGGATGTGAGAGTTGGACTGTTAAGAATGCTGAGCGCCGAAGAATTGATGTGTTTGAACTGTGGTGTTGGAGAAGACTCTTGAGAGTCCCTTGGACTGC
>NW_024075673.1:0-2264 GCF_014754425.2 Oryx dammah
GACCTCTGCAGGAGAAGACCCCAGAAGCTGCCTGACATCTCTCCTATAGGGTTTGGTGGCAAGCTCAACACAGGATACCCCGTGTAGACAGAAGCCGTGTCATGGATAATTCCATGGTGGGCTTATGTGGTTGGTGAGAATGCCGAGGTAGCTTGAAGCAGGGGTGGGTTCCAGTACTGCCCTCTCCTGAGGTCTTAAAACCATCTTGTGGGAGCTTCACACACGTGCCAGAGACAGGCACACACGATACCTTTTTGGTAATGAAGCACTTGCACGTGGCCAGCACCCAGGAGCCCCCTTCCTGACCCCCAAGGGGAAACCACTAGCCCAGTTCTTGTCTGCTCACAACGCTTCACTCACCTGGTCCAGTCTGTCCCCCTGGACACCAAACTTGCCTCCAAACCCCCAGACAGAGTCAACCTGCAAGCAGTGCTTGGAGAGCTTTGACTGATACTCGTGGCCGACAGCTGACTGGAACAGGGGCAAAAGTGAAGCATCAGACACCCACCAGCATTGCCACACTGGACGCCCGCCCCCCGCCCGACCCTGAGGCAGCCTGCACTTCTGCTCAGTGTGGGTGATGCAAACAAAGTCACTTAACGCGGAAGCCGGCCCAGAGGGAGGTAACTCCAGGGGGCATTGCAACACCAGGGCCCCCCAGTCAGGTGTTCCTGAACCTTCTCCACACAGGCTCCCCGGAAGCCTCCCAAGGACCCCAGCCACAGGGGGCCTTCTGAGGTGTCTGGGCTTGAAAAACAGGAGGCCAGTCCCCAGCCAGAAGCACAGAGCCAGCAGCCTGCCAGCGACTCCTAAGCCCACTTCCACGAAGACTGCTGGCAGTGATCACCCTCTTCAGGTGGGACACTGTCAAAGCATGTGACCCAGGAATCAGGGCACAAACTGCAACACAGATGGCATGCTTCAGGCACACGGCATGGTCAGTGTCAACACCTGCCACACATCCAGCCCGCCCGGATGTGCAGTGGGGCCTGCCACCGCCTCATCACCCCCCAGTCAGGGAAGTGGGTCTGGTGACCTCTCAAGGCCACACGCTGACTGAGCAGTCCACCCCGAGCTTTCCGCTGTGTGGTCAGGAAGCCATGGCCCATGGCCCACATCCAGCACCGAGGTTCTTTGGAAATAAAGCTTTCTGGAACATACAGATGTTTCAGAACATCTGTTCATTTACAGAAAATCTATGCCTAACTTTGTGTCAAGACAATACAGCTAGTTCAGGAGCCGCTCGAGACCCTGTGGCGGCCAGGAAGCTAAAAATATTTACACCCCGAACTCTGAGCGGCCCCGTGCTGCCCTAGTCGCCCAGGCCCGACCCTTAGAGGAAGGCACCAGGCTCCCTCGGCAGAATGGAGAGTGGTCGTGGTCCTCTTTGTGGACACTGAGGACACAGGACAGATGACTGACGCATGACCCGATGCCGGGCGATGAGGCGGCTCGTCCAAAGCCTAGTTCCTACTCAGGGAGTCACCCCCACCTTGGCTCCCTCCTACAATAAAGCGAGGGGCCTGCCGGCGCACTACCAACTCCTCTCCCGCTTGTTTATCTGGAACTGCAGCGGCAGCTTAGCGTCCACCCTCCACCGGGTCACCACCACCTCTGACAACTCTGCAGGCAGCTCAGGGTGCGCGATCTTCTACGGCCGAGGAGCAAAGCAGGTTTTACTTTCCAGTCTGGAGCTGTTGCTTTCTCTCCCTCCCAGGCTGGATCCGATGCCCACAGTTAATAGCCGATCCAGAGCACTGTGGCCTCCAAAAACCCGTGGCAGAGACCACCCATCTGCAGCTTCAGGGGTCGCACCCAGAAAACATCAACAAGGGAACACGGAGGCAGCAGCATGCCCAAAGGACCCCCCAGCGTGACTCGTCACCACTAAGAAGTCAGCGAGAACTGTTCCAAAAATATGGCCAGAGTGAAAGCTCAGTGATTCTTCCAACTTTCTGATCAAAACAGCTTTCTCCCCTAGATTGGCCTTGGTCCTACTCTGATGAGACTCTATTTGTTATTAGACAGTCAGCACCAGGCAGAGCACTGCAGGAAGCAGGGATGACACTCTGGTCGTGGGGGGCACCCCTCTCTCAAGCAGGTGCTGGCCTACGAATGTGACAAGCCCTGTCATTCCGGGCTGAGTCCGATCTGGGCACAAGGGGGACGGGGTGGAATTACAGAGGAAGCCGACCCCAGCTGATACCTCAAAAGAGGAAAGGCAGACATCTCAAGTTACCCAGCCTGGGAAACGCGCACCCGCT
>NW_024075675.1:0-2263 GCF_014754425.2 Oryx dammah
GAGTTAGCGATCGGTGGGTTCGGTGGGTTCCACACTGCCAAGGGCTCCAGCAGTGAGAACTCTGTCAGAGGGAAGGGAAGGGCAACTGGATAGCTTCTCCAGTGGTTAATTTGCTGCACAGACTCAGCACCACACGGGGAGCAGCGGGCTCCCAGGGCCCAGGGGTGGGGTATACAGCACCACAACCAGAGAGGGGGACTCTGTTTGTGCCCAGCAAGGGCCACACAGACGTGGGTTCCCTAGCACTCTCCTACCAAGCACAGACGTGTGCACGTGGTTTGGGCCTGGCCCTGCATGTCTGGGCTCCCACCCACAGCCCCAGCTCAGGGGAACCAGCCCCTGAGCCAAGACTTCCAGGAGGTGAAGTGCACCCCCGCCTGGAAGCCGAGTGCACATCATATTGGGAAGCCAGCCTCCTCAGGGGAAGACGATGCAGCCCCATTGCGTGAGTCTGCAAGCCCTGATGGGGAAGGCCTGAGTGTGCCTCCAGAACAGCAGAGCTCCAGCTCTGCTCAGAGGCCTGATCTGGCCGAGTCCTGGGCACGAGGCTGCTCTGCCCTGGGTGAGCCTTGCCCAGAATTGCCTAGCTGCTAGGCTTACTGCCCAGGAAGGAGCACGCTGTGCGAGACTGGGTGATGGCACGGGTGCCTTCCTGGCCTCAGCTCCGGTTCTTCCTTGCCTTTCCACCTAGGCCCCAGGCCTACTTGGGGAGGGGTTAAGGGCTTGTGGGTTCCACACTGCCAAGGGCTCCAGCAGTGAGAGCTCTGTCAGAGGGAAGGGAAGGGCAACTGGATGGCTCCTCCAGCGGTTGCTTGGCCACACAGATTCAGCACCCAACGGAGAGCACCAGGCTCCCAGGGCCCATGGGTGGGTTATGTAGCGCCACACCCAGAGAGGGTAACTCCATTCACCCAAGGAAAGGCCTGAGAGACATGGGATCCCTAGAGCTCTCCTATCCAGCAGAGATGTGTGCAGGTGGTCTGGGCCTGCCCCTGAGTTTCTGGGCTCCCGCCCACAGCCCCAGCTCAGGGGAAACAGCCCCTGAGCCAAGACCTCCAGGAGGTGCATGGAGCCATGGCCTGGAAGCCGAGTGCACAGCCTGCGGGGAAGTGAGCCCTCTCGGGGAAGATGAGGCAGCCCCACTGCGAAGGTGGCAGAGCTCCGGGCGCAAGGCTGCTCTGCCCTGGGCGAGCCTTGCCCAGACTTCCCTAGCTGTTAGAGTTACTGCCCAGGGAAGAACAGGCTGCGGGAAGCTGGGTGACGGCACAGGTGCCTTCCTGGCCTCAGCTCCTCTCCTGCCTTTCCTTTCGACCTAGGCCCCAGCCTACTTGGGGAGGGGTTAGGGGCCGGTGGCTTAACACTGCCAAGGGGTCCAGCAGTGAGAGCTCTGTCAGAGGGAAGGGAAAGGCAAATGGAAAGCTGCTCCAGCGGTTACTTGGCCACACAGACTCAGCACTACACGGAGGGCACCAGGCTCCCAGGGCCCATGGGTGGGCTATGCAGCGCAACACCCGGAGACGGGAAATCAGTTCGTGCCTAGTAAAGGCCTGACGGATGTTGGGTTCACTAGCGCTCTTCTACCCAGAAGAGATGTGTGCAGGTAGTTTGGGCCTGCCCCTGCGTGTCTGGGCTCCCGCCCACAGCCCCAGCTCAGGGGAAGCAGCACCTGAGTCAAGATCTCCAGGAGGCACATGGTGTTCGTGCCTGAAAGCTGAGTGCACATATGAGGGGAGGCGAGCCTCCAGAGAGTAAGACAAGTCAGCCTCCCTGCGCGCGTCTGCAAGCCCTGATGGGGAAGGCCTGAGTGCGCCTCCAAAATGACAGAGCTCCAGCTCTGCTCAGAGGCCCGATCTGGCAGAGTCCCAGGTGTGAGGCTGCTCTACCCTGGGCGAGACTTGACCAGACTTGCCTAGCTGATAGGGTTACTGCTGAGGGAGGAGCAGACTGCCGGAGCCTGTGGTATGGCATGGGCGCCTTCCTGGCATCAGCTCCACTCCTGCCTTGTGTTTCGACCTAGGACCCAGGCCTAGTTGTGGAGGGTTTAGGGGCCAGGGGTTCCACACTGCCAAGGGCTCCAGCAGTGAGAGCTCTGTCAGAGGGAAGGGAAGGGCAGCTGGATGGCTTCTCCAGCTGTTGCTTGGCCTCACAGACTCAGCGCCGCATGGAGAGCACCAGGCTTCCAGGGCCCCTGGGTGGGGTATGCAGCCCCACACTCAGAGGCTGACTCCATGGACGCCCACCAAGTGCCGGACAGACATATGTT
>NW_024075676.1:0-2019 GCF_014754425.2 Oryx dammah
CCACCCTTATGGCAGAAAATGAAGAATTAAAGAGGCTCTTAAGGAAACTGAAAGAGGAGAGTGAAAAGTTGGCTTAAATCTCAACATTCAGAAAACAATGATCATGGCATCCGGTCACGTCACTTCATGGCAAATAGATGGGGAAACAGTGGAAACAGTTCAGTTCAGTTCATTTCAGTTCAGTCACTCAGTCGTGTCCGACTCTTTGCCACCTCATGAATCGCAGCACGCCAGACCTCCCTGTCCCTCACCATCTCCCAGAGTTCACTCAAACTCACATCCATGTTTTCAGTGATGTCGTCCAGCCATCTCATCTGTCATCCACTTTTCCTCCTGCCCCCAACCCCTCCCAGCATCAGAGTCTTTTCCAATGAGTCAACTCTTCACATGAAGTGGCCAAAGTACTGGAGTTTCAGCTTCAGTATCTGTCCTTTCACAAAACATCCAGGACTGATCTCCTTCAGAATGGACTGGTTGGATCTCCTTGCAGTCCAAGGGACTCTCAAGAGTCTTTTCCAACACCACAGTTCAAAAGCATCAATTCTTCAGTGCTCAACTTTCTTCACAGTTCAACTCTCGCATCCATACATGACCACTGGAAAAACCATAGCCTTAGATGGATCTTTGTTGGTAATGTCTCTGCTTTTCAATATTTTATCTAGGTTAATCCTTAATCCTTCCAAGGATTAAGCGTTTTTTAATTTGATGGGTGCAGTCAGCATCTGCAGTGGTTTTGGAGCCCAGAAAAATAAAATCTGACACTGTTTCCACTGTTTCCCCATCTATTTCCCATGAAGTGATGGGACCAGATGCCATGATCTTCGTTTTCTGAATGTTGAGCTTTAAGCCAACTTTTTCACTCTCCTCTTTCACTCTCATTAAGAGGCTTTTTAGTTCTTCTTCACTTTCTGACATAAAGGTGGTGTCATCTGCATATCTGAGGTTATTGATATTTCTCCCAGCAATCTTGATTCCAGCTCGTGATTCTTCCAGGCCAGCGTTTCTCATAATGTACCCTGCATATAAATGAAATAAGCAGGGTGACAATATACAGCCTTGATGTACTCCTTTTCCTATTTGGAACCAGTCTGTTGTTCCATGTCCAATTCTAACTGTTGCTTCCTGACCTGCATACAGATTTCTCAAGAGGCAGGTTAGGTCGTCTATTATTCCCATCTCTTTCAGAATTTTCCACAGTTTATTGTGATCCACAGTCAAAGGCTTTGGCATAGTCAATAAAGCGGAAATAGATATTTTTCTGGAACTCTCCTGCTTTTTTGACGATTCAGCAGATGTTGGCAGTTTAATCTCTGGTTCCTCTGTCTTTCCTAAAACCAGCTTGAACATCTGGAAGTTCACGGTTCATGTACTGCTGAGGCCAAGCTTGCAGAATTTTGAGCATTTCTTTACTAGCGTGTGAGATGATGCAATTGTGCGGTAGTTTGAGCATTCTTTGGTATTGCCTTTCTTTGGGATTGGCATGAAACTTGACCTTTTCCAGTTCTGTAGCCACTGCTGAGTTCTCCAAATTTGCTGACATATTGAGTGCAGCACTTTCACAACATAATCTTTCAGGATTTGAAATAGCTCAACTGGAATGCCATCACCTCCACTAGCTTTGCTCATAGTGATGCTTTCTAAGTCCCACTTGACTTCACATTCCAGGATGTCTGGCTCTAGGTGAGTTTTCACACCATCATGATTATCTGGATCGTGAAGCTCTTTTTCTGTACAGTTCTTCTGTGTATTCTTGCCACCTCTTCTTAATATCTTCTGCTTCTGTTAGGTCCATACCATTTCTGTTCTTTATTGAGCCCATCTTTTTATGAAATGTTCCCTTGGTATCTCTAATTTTCTTGAAGAGATCTCTAGTCTTTCCCATTCTGTTGCTTTCCTCTATTTCTTTGCATTGATCGCTGAAGAAGGCTTTCTTATCTCTCCTTGCTATTCTTTGGAACTCTGCATTCAGATGCTTATATCTTTCCTTTTCTCCTTTGTATTTTGCTTCTCTTCTTTTCA
>NW_024075676.1:2119-2263 GCF_014754425.2 Oryx dammah
TCTGCATTCAGATGCTTATATCTTTCCTTTTCTCCTTTGCTTTTTGCTTCTCTTCTTTTCACAGCTATTTGTAAGGCCTCCTCAGAGAGCCATTTTACTTTTTTGCATTTCTTTTCCATGTGGATGTTCTTGATCCCTGTCTCC
>NW_024075677.1:0-2261 GCF_014754425.2 Oryx dammah
CCCTGCTTATTTAACTTATATGCAGAGTACATCATGAGAAACGCTGGACTGGAAGAAACACAAGCTGGAATCAAGATTGCAGGGAGAAATATCAAGAACCTCAGATATGCAGATGACTCCACCCTTATGGCAGAAAGTGAAGAGGAGCTAAAAAGCCTCTTGATGAAAGTGAAAGAGGAGAGTGTAAAAGTTGGCTTAAAGCTCAACATTCAGAAAATGAAGATCATGGCATCCGGTCCCATCACTTCATGAGAAATAGATGGGGAAACAGTGGAAACAGTGTCAGAATTTATTTTGGGGGGTTCCAAAATAACTGCCATGAAATTAAAAGAAGCTTACTCCTTGGAAGAAAAGCTATGACCAACCTAGACAGCATATTCAAAAGCAGAGACATTACTTTGCTGACTAAGGTCCATCTAGTCAAGGCTATGGTTTTTCTAGTAGTCATGTTTGGATGTGAGAGTTGGACTGTGAAGAAGGCTGAGCGCCGAAGAATTGATGCTTTTGAACTGTGGTGTTGGAGAAGACTCTTGAGAGTCCCTTGGACTGCAAGGAGATCCAACCAGTCTATTCTGAAGGAGATCAGCCCTGGGATTTCTTTGGAAGGAATGATGCTAAAGCTGAAGCTCCAGTACTTTGGCCACCTCATGCGAAGAGTTGAGTCATTGGAAAAGACTCTGATGCTGGGAACGATTGGGGGTAGGAGGAGAAGGGGACGACAGAGGATGAGATGACTGGATGGCATCACTGACTCAATGGACGTGAGTCTGGGTGAACTCCGGGAGTTGGTGATGGACAGGGAGGCCTGGCGTGCTGTGATTCATGGGGTCGCAAAGTGTCAGACACGACTGAGTGACTCAATTGAGTGGATTGAACTGAATATTTTAATTAAGTGATTTAATGCAAAAGTTCATTCTAAAAATATTGGTCTGGGCTATAGTTAGTACCTTGTATGAAAGAAAGTGAAAGTGAAGTCGCTCAGTTGTGTCCCACTCTTTGCAACCCCATGGACTGTAGCCTATCAGGTCCTCCGTCCATGGAATTTTCCAGGCAAGAGTGCTGGAGTGGATTGCCATTTCCTTTTCCAGGGGATCTTCCCAACCCAGGAATCGATCCCTGGTCTCCTGCATTGCAGGCAGATGCTTTACCTTCTGAGCCACCAGAGAAGCCCCTTGTATAGTATACCATATATTCTGGCACTTGCATTCTCTTTTCATACCTAAAATTACAAAAAGCACCAATTACACAGCACAAGTTGAAGAAAAATAACCTCTCTCAATAGATAGATAGATCAGTTCAGTTCAGTTGCTCAGTCGTGTCCGACTCTTTGCAACCCATGAAGCACAGTATGCCAGGCCTCCCTGTCCATCACCAAGTCCCAGAGTTCACTCAGACTCACATCCATCGAAACCGTGATGCCATCCAGCCATCTCATCCTTGGTTGTCCCCTTCTCCTCCTGCCCTCAATCTCCCCCAGCATCAGAGTCTTTTCCGATGAGTCAACTCTTCGCATGAGGTGGCCAAAGTACTGGAGCTTCAGCTTCAGCATCATTCCCTCCAAAGAAATCCCAGGGTTGATCTCCTTCAGAATGGACTGGTTGGATCTCCTTGTAGTCCAAGGGACTCTCAAGAGTCTTCTCCAACACCACAGTTCAAAAGCATCAATTCTTCGGCGCTCAGCCTTCTTCACAGTCCAACTCTCACATCCATACATGACCACAGGAAAAACCATAGCCTTGACTAGACGGACCTTCGTCGGTAATGTAATGTCTCTGTTTTGAATATACTATCTAGGTTGCTGATAACTTTTCTTCCAAAGAGTAAGTGTCTTTTAATTTCATGGCTGCAGTCACCATCTGCAGTGTTTTTGGAGCCCCCAAAAATAAAGTCTGACACTGTTTCCACTGTTTCCCCATCTATTTCCCATGAAGTGATGGGACTGGATGCAATGATCTTTGTTTTCTGAATGTTGAGCTTTAAGCCAACTTTTTTGCTCTCCTGTTTCACTTTCATTAAGAGGCTTTTGAGTTCCTCTTCACTTTCTGCCATAAGGGTGGAGTCATCTGCATATCTGAGGTTATTGATATTTCTCCCTGCAATCTTGATTCCAGCTTGCGTTTCTTCCAGTCCAGCGTTTCTCATGATGTACTCTGCATATAAGTTAAATAAGCAGGGTGACAATATACAGCCTTGATGTACTCCTTTTCCTATTTGGAACCAGTCTGTTGTTCCATGTCCAGTTCTAACTGTTGCTTCCTGAC
>NW_024075678.1:0-2261 GCF_014754425.2 Oryx dammah
TATAGTGTCCCACAGGTTTTGGGTTGTTGTGTTTTCATTTTCATTAGTTTCTATGCATATTTTGATTTCTTTTTATATTTTCTTCTGTGATTTGTTGGTTATTCAGAAGCGTGTTGTTCAGCCTCCATATGTTGGAATTTTTAATAGGTTTCCTCCTGTAATTGAGATCTAATCTTAGTGCATTATGGTCAGAAAAGATGCTTGGAATGATTTCGATTTTTTTGAATTTATCAAGGTTATATTTATGGCCCAGGATGTGATCTATCCTTGAGAAGGTTCCATGAGCACTTGAGAAAAAGGTGAAATTCATTGCTTTGGGGTGAAATGTCCTATAGATATCAATTAGGTCTAACTGGTCTAATGTATCATTTAAAGTTTGCGTTTCTTTGTTAATTTTCTGTTTAGTTGATCTGTCCATATGTGTGAGTGGGGTATTAAAGTCTCCCACTATTATTGTGTTGTTGTTAATTTCCTCTTTCATACTTGTTAGCATTTGTCCTACATATTGCGGTGCTCCTATATTGGGTGCATATATATTTATAATTGTTATATCTTCTTCTTGGATTGATCCTTTGATCATTATGTAGTGGCCTTCTTTGTCTCTTTTCACCGCCTTTGTTTTAAAGTCTATTTTATCAGATATGAGTATTGCCACTCCTGCTTTCTTTTGGTCTCTATTTGCATGGAATATATTTTTCCAACCCTTCACTTTCAGTCTGTATGTGTCCCTTGTTTTGAGGTGGGTCTCTTGTAAGCAGCATATAGAGGGTTCTTGTTTTTGTATCCAATCGGCCAGTCTTTGCCTTTTGGTTGGGGCATTCAATCCATTTACGTTTAAGGTAATTATTGATAAGTATGATCCCGTTGCCATTTGTTTTATTATTTTGGGTTCGGGTTTATACTCCTTTTTTGTGTTTCCTGTCTAGAGAGTATCCTTTAGAATTTGTTGGAGAGCTGGTTTGGTGGTGCTGAATTCTCTCAGCTTTTGCTTGTCTGTAAAGCTTTTGATTTCTCCTTCGTATTTGAATGAGATCCTTGCTGGGTATAGTAATCTGGGCTGTAGGTTATTTTCTTTCATCACTTTAAGTATGTCTTGCCATTCCCTCCTGGCCTGAAGAGTTTCTATTGAGAGATCAGCTGTTATCCTTATGGGAATCCCCTTGTGTGTTATTTGTTGTTTTTCCCTTGCTGCTTTTAATAATTGTTCTTTGTGTTTGATCTTTGTTAATTTGATTAATATGTGTCTTGGGGTGTTTCGCCTTGGGTTTATCCTATTTGGGACTCTCTGGGTTTCTTGGACTTGGGTGATTATTTCCTTCCCCATTTTAGGGAAGTTTTCAACTATTATCTCCTCAAGGATTTTCTCATGGTCTTTCTTTTTGTCTTCTTCTTCTGGGACTCCTATAATTCGAATGTTGGAGCGTTTCATATTGTCCTGGAGGTCTCTGAGATTGTCCTCATTTCTTTTAATTCGTTTTTCTTTTTTCCTCTCTGATTCATTTATTTCTACCATTCTGTCTTCTATTTCACTAATCCTATCTTCTGCCTCCGTTATTCTATTATTTGTTGCCTCCAGAGTGTTTCTGATCTCATTTATTGCATTATTCATTGTATATTGACTCTTTTTTATTTCTTCTAGGTCCTTGTTGAACCTTTCTTGCATCTTCTCAATCCTTGTCTCTAGGGTATTTATCTGTGATTCCATTTTGACTTCAAGGTTTTGGATCATTTTCACTATCAATATTCGGAATTCTTTCTCAGGTAGATTCCCTATCTCTTCCTCTTTTGTCTGGTTTGGTGGGCATTTCTCCTGCTCCTTTACCTGTTGGGTATTCCTCTGTCTCTTCATCTTGGTTATATTGCTGCGTTTGGAATGGCCTTTTTATATTCTGGTAATTTGTGGAGTTCTCTTTATTGTGGAGCTTCCTCACTGTGGGTGGGGTTGTATCAGTGGCTTGTCCAGGTTTCCTGGTTAGGGAAGCTTGTGTTGGAGGTCTGGTGGGTGGAGCTGGGTTTCTTCTCTCTGGAGTGCAGTGGAGTGACCAGTAATGGGTTATGAGACGTCTAAAGTTTTGGAGTAACTTTGAATTGCCTGTATATTGAAGCTCAGGGGTGTGTTCCTGTGTTGCTGGAGAATTTGTGTGATATGTCTTGCTCTGGAACTTGTTGGCCCTTGGGTGGAGCTTTGTTTCAGTGTAGGTTTGGAGGCATTTGATGAGCTCCTATTGCTTAATGTTCCCTGAATTCAGGAGTTCTCTGAT
>NW_024075679.1:0-2260 GCF_014754425.2 Oryx dammah
AGACTGTGTCTCTAAGCATCTTAATCGACTTAGAATGGGCAATTCTTCAGTAAAAGAGAGGAACCAACCCTTGGCTAACATGGATGAGCCTCAAAAGCATGACGCTAAGTGTGAGAAGCCAGACAGAAATGTCCACAGTTGTGCAACTCCAATTATCTGAAATACACAGAAGAGGCAAGCCCAAACAGCACCCAGGTGACTGTCGAGGGCTGGGGAAAGGAGAAGGGAAAGTGGCTGTTTAATGAGTTTTTGATTTCTTTCTGAGGTAACGAAATGTTCTGAAATCACGGTGATGACAGCAAATTTCTGTGTAAATTGAATCACTGCATTGTAATCTCTGGAAGGGTGAATTTTATGATGTGTATTTCACTTTAAATATTAGCATGCAACTTTTCAGAACATGAAAGCGTGACATCCTAAACTTGGTTCTCACACTAATAATTTCTGTAGACATGAGCAAAGACCTCCTCCTCAAAGGAGAATGTGTGTGCGTGCTCAGTCATGTTAGACTCTGCAATCGATGGGGTCATGTTAGACTCTGCGACTTATGGACTGTAAACCTCCAGGCTCCTCTGTCCACAGAATTCTCCAGGCAAGGATACTGGATTCAGTTGCCGTTTTCTTCCCCTGGCACTCTTCCCAACCCCGGGACTGATCTCACATCCACATTGACATGTAAATTCTTCGCCACTGATGCTACCCCCAAAGTTTCCAAATAAGAACAGGCAAGTTTATCCAGAACTTGTCTGTACAGCAGAGGAGTCAGCCACCACCGCTCACCTGAGGCTGATGTGGGAGTAGGGACGATTTCTGGTGAAAAAACAGGCTGGCTTTCCAGCCTTGAAATTGTGATGAGGAGCTGGAGGCAGGTCCCACGTGATTGCTTGGGGGAACAGATTCGGATTACATCTCCACTGTACATGGAGCGGTTGGAAAGCAGGAAGGTGTGAGTCACTGACCAACACTGATGTTGGCGCGTATCGCTGTGAGGCTGGGGTCTGGCTTCCTGGGTTGGTTGCTCTAAGGCATGGGCCTGTTTGGAGGGAGAGGATCATCGGCTCCCAAGGAGGATTTAGAAAATTCTGCATTGTGGAACACGTCTTTCTTCTTTAAATAGTGTGGACAAAGAAACTGTATTCAATGTTTTAAAAATTAACTGCAAAGTGGTCACAGTGGGAACAATGGCGATTTTCGCTGTAGATTTTAGAATTTGATTATATTGTAGTGAATTTTGCTCTCAGCAGAAAAAACAAACTTTGCACTCATGTCTTTGCTACGGAAAAACACCACCTTGCGGCCTTCTGGTCGACCTCGTCGCAAAACCCCACCACGTGAGGCGCCACTGTTTACACACTTCAATGGGGGGACCTGGGTCACACACGGGCGAAGGTGCGCGCGAGCGCCCAGCTTCAAGCCCGGCCACTAGGCGTCTCGTTGCCCGGCCCCGAGCACTAAGTGTCCGCGCGCACGGAGACCAGACTCTGGAGAAGCCTCTGACGATCGCCCCGCCAGCAGCTCGGGCGGGGTCCGGGTTCTCTGGACCGTCACTGTGTGGCGGAGGCGGATTAGGCGCCTCCGACCCCCGAGCGGGATCGGCGGACGGGACGTGAGCGCCCCCCGCCAGCCTGCGGGGTCCGCGCGGTCACCGCAGGGAGGGGACTGGCGGGCTGTGACTGACGTGCCCGCGGAGCCCCCCGGACAAGGGACGCGGGCGTTTCCCGAGTCAGGGGCCAACACGACCCGCGGGGGGGTCCCCGGCGGCAGGGTCCGGAGCCCGGCTCCCGCCGGACCTGAGGAGCGAACGTGGGCGCCGGTGAGCAGCCGCGCCGGGGCGGCCCTAGGCCCCAGGGCGGGAGGACGCACCCTGGGCGGCCCGCGGGCAGGGTTGTCGCGGTCCCACGGGATGGAGAACGGGGAGGTCCGGGCTCGATTTCCGAGTCCCATTTGCGCATTCGGGCCCGTCCCTATCCCGGGAGAGATGTCAGCGACCGGGCATTAGGGTGAACGGGATCCACGGGTCAGCGATGTGGACACGCGGCACGGTTGTTCCGTCTCCAGGCCGCTGGTAAACGACACACTGGAGACAGTATCAGGTGCCAATAACCACAGGTGGGTCTGTGCGCAGAAGAGCACCCAGGAGTGCTGGTCGACCCAGTCAAGCACCCAGCCACAGTTTAGGGCACCGCAACGGTCCCACTCTAAAAAAAAACCCTGGAAGCACCTTCAGCGATAGCAGGAGACGCCTAGGCCTCAGCGATGC
>NW_024075681.1:0-2260 GCF_014754425.2 Oryx dammah
TGTGTCAGTCACAGTAGCATGTGTTGGGCTTATAAAGATGCATCCAGTAAAGTCTTTATTATCTTGTCTTTAGAAAGTCAGGAAAGATGATGCGTCCATAACGCTATTAGAAGACAGGATAAAGTACCTGTCAGTGCCCAAGCAAGTAGCTAAGTCTATGCTCTACAAGTTCCAAGAAGAGGATATTATGACTGATTGGAATAATCCAGAAAGGCTGGGGGACTATGAGAACAAAGTAATGTATGTAAGAACTAAGAGAATTAAACTCTGCTGAACACCAAGAAAAGTACACATTCGTGAGGTTTGACTGTCATGTTTTTAGTAAACAGAGATGACATTCTCACCAAAATTCTAGAAATTAGAAAGCTATCAGTAAAAATTGAGAAATTGAGATATCTCCCAAGTGTTCATTTGTATCAGCATATGATTGAGGTACTTGCGTGAAACCGTAGGGATGAAATATGAAATCTCATTCTGTTCTTTTTATGTCACTTGGCCTGGATCATAAAAAGAAGATACCTGTCATTGGATTCCTACATCTGTCACTTCTTACCAATTTTTTTTTCCTGTGGCCAGTGCCTGGCAAGATGTTGCCCAGTGGTTAAGCATTTAGATGCTGGGGTCAGATAAACCTGGGTGAAGGTCCAGCCTTTCTGCACCAGGTAATCTTCATAAAGGGTCAGTCATGTGGCAGAAAATTATCAGATGTTAAATACTATTATTCACAGTATGATCTAAACCTTTGATGAACAGCTCCCAAGACACATGAGTCCCCTGCTGCTGCCTAATGTTCTGACATGCTCAACAGACAAATTTTAAATCTATATTTAATTCAGATAAAAAAAAAGATTTAGGGAAATTTTTTTTAGAAAAGATGTTGACTTGGATGAATAGAAGAATGTGTGTGAGAATCACTCATCCCAGGAAGTGATCCCCCAGCCACGTGAGGACAGCAGAGAAAGTGGCAGCAGCCAGGAGTAGGCTGAAATCTGGGTGTTGGAAAGCCCACAGAGGACCGCTCACCTGGCACAGACAAGCCCAGACACTGGCCAGCCTCCATTCTCTGGAACCTGCTGAGACACTCCAGGCAGCACGACTTCATCTGCTAAGCCCTCACTGTATTAAGAGAGAGGAGATTCCACCACAACAGGGGGAGTCTTGGTTGGATGAAGAGTGCCTCCCATAGTCAGCTCAGCACCTAAGGGTCTCCGTCAACCTTGCATTGAAGGAGTAAACTGATTTCAGCTCCAGATCCCTGGTGAATGTATGTCTTCATGGGCAAGTATGTCTTTAGTTCTCTGAACCACAGCTCTTCCTCTCTGAAAAATGGAGAAACTATTACCTACCTATTGTCCTTTGGGTTATTTCAAGGTTGGAATGAAATACTGCACTTAGATGGACTTGAACTGAAACCCTCATGTGATAAGCTATGGACTGAGGTTCGTGATGTTGTACAGGAGACAGGGATCAAGACCATCCCCATGGAAAAGAAATGCAAAGAAGCAAAATGGCTGTCTGGGGAAGCCTTACAAATAGCTGTGAAAAGAAGAGAAGCAAAAAGCAGAGGAGAAAAGGAAAGATATAAGCATCTGAATGCAGAGTTCCAAATAATAGCAAGAAGAGATAAGAAAGCCTTCCTCAGCAATCAATGCAAAGAAATAGAGGAAAAGAACAGAATGGGGAAGACTAGAGATCTCTTCAAGAATATTAGAGATACCAAGGGAACATTTCATGCAAAGATGGGCTCGATAAAGGACAGAAATGGTATGGACCTAACAGAAGCAGAAGATATTAAGAAGAGGTGGCAAGAATACACAGAAGAACTGTACAAAAAAGATCTTCATGACCAAAATAATCATGATGGTATGATCACTCACCTAGAGCCAGACATCCTGGAATGTGAAGTCAGGTGGGCCTTAGAAAGCATCACTATGAACAAAGCTAGTGGAGGTGATGGATTTCCAGTTGAGCTATTTCAAATCCTGAAAGATGATGCTGTGAAAGTGCTGCACTCAATATGCCAGCAAGTTTGGAAAACTCAGCAGTGGCCACAGGACTGGAAAAGATCAGTTTTCATTCCAAGCCCAAAGAAAGGCAATGCCAAAGAATGCTCAAACTACCGCACAATTGCACTCATCTCACACGCTACTAAAGTAATGTTCAAAATTATCTAAGCCAGGCTTCAGCAATAAATGCACCGTGAACTTCCAGAAGTTCAAGCTGGTTTTAGAAAAGGCAGAGAAACCAGAGATCAAATTGC